>NC_058130.1:317427941-317451292 GCF_016433145.1 Gracilinanus agilis | reverse complement strand
ATCCCCTCCAGCATTCATTACTCTCCCCTTCTTTCATTTTAGCCAATCTGCTAGGTGTGAGGTGATACCTCAGAGTTGTTTTGATTTGCATTTCTCTAATTATTAGAGATTTAGAATACTTTCCATGTGCTTATTGATACTTTTGATTTATCTGAAAATTGCCTATTCATGACTCTTGCCCATTTATCAATTGGGGAATGGCTTGATTTTTTTTATACAATTGGTTTAACTCCTTGTATACTTGAGACCCCTGTCAGAGTTTTTTGTTATAAAGATTTTTTCCCAATTTGTTGTTTTCCTTCTGATTTTGGCTACATTTTTTTTGTTTGTACAAAAGCTTTTTAGTTTGATATAATCAAAATCATTAGAACTATAAATTGGTCCATTTTGAAAAATCATTTGGAATTATATCCCCAAAGTCACTGTACGTTCTAGTTGAACTCCTATCTACAAAAAATATTTATAGCAGCACCTTTTGCTTTAGCAAGGAATTGAAGACAAATTGGAGGAATGTATTATATTATATGGTATTAATGGTCTATTATTTTGCCATAAGAAATGCTTAATGCAAGTGATTCAGAGAAACCTGGGAAGACTTTTTTGAATTGATGCAGAGGCAGGTGAGTGGAAACAAAAGAAAAATTTATGCAATGCCTATGATAATTAAAAGGAAAGCTTAATTGTATGGAAATAGGTCTTGATCCATGACACATGTAAAACCCAATGGAATTGCTTGTTGCCTGTGGGAGGGGATGAGAAGAGGAGAGAGAAAGAATATAAATCATATAACCATGGAAAAATATTCTGAAACAAACAAATAAATAAATAAATGTAAAAAAAGGAAAGCAATTTTAAAAGACTAAAGAACTCTGAGTCATATAATAAATAGATATGATGACTCCAGATGACAGATGAAGCATAATTCCCACCTCTTGGAAAAGAAGAAATAAGTATAGAATGAGACAGTCATTTTGAGACAAGATGAATGTATAAATTTGGCTTATTTGACTATACTTATTTGATGTAAAGAAGGGCTTTTATTTTTGGTAGGAGAAGACAGGAAATGTTAAGGGGAAAAGAAAACAAGGAACAATAAAACATTAAAAATTGCATAGGAGAGAGCAAAAGATTCTGAAGTAGGAAATCAGGGCAGTGTTGGTGTTCACATTAAGCTTAAAATACACAAACCTTTACTTCTATTCTTTGTATGTAAAAATGTTTAATTTTGTTGGCATTTATCAAGTTTGTAAAAAGTGAAACTTTTGTTTTGAAAAAAAAAAGATTAGTGGATAGTGGACAAGTAATTTAACCTGTGACCTTAAGTTACATAGTTATATGACCTTTGCTAATATCAGTTTCTTCATTTGTGACTCTAGGGCTCTGGGCTCCATGGTTTCTAAAGTCCCTTCCAGATCCAGTTATATGACTGATGGTCAATGAACTTCTAGAGAAAACATTTAAAAAGAGGCAAAAATTAGATTTCTTTAAAAATCTTCTTCAACCTAATTTAGGGACTATTTAAAAATATATTTAAAAGATATGTATTCTGTTTGATACCAAGAGTTAAAGAGTTTATGGACCTTGGAGTCCTTTCACACTAGAGAAGTAAAATCCCTAACATGATAATTCTTGTTGAAGGTTTGTGAATTTATGAAAAACAAACCATTTTGGAGACTTTTTAGTTAGAGATCAGAGGAAAAGAGAAGGAAAACTCTATTAAACTGTTTTACTAAGTGCTGGTGAAGAAAAGGGTTAAATATGTAATTATTTTCACAAAGCTCTAATTTCTTTAATAAGCTAAGTTAAAAGCTTTGTTATACCTCAACACATTGCAAGAAGAAGGACTCCTGGGTCCCTGACTCTTTAGAGGGAATTGACTAACCCACTACCATACTTAGCCCCATAGTAAGTTAATTACTTAGGGCTTCTGTGGTTATATGCAGGACACAATAATTTGGAGGGAGGGAGTTGTTTATATGACAACATTTATTAAAGTGAGAAGTTGCCCAAGTACAAATAATGACTGGTGTACAAAGAGAGGGATTAAAGAAGGTAACAAACAATTTAAATGTTCAAGATATAAACTTATTTTAAAGCAAGTTATCATTTAGTTTATATTTATGCTTTTTTTTTAGCAGATAAAGGTATCCTTATTAGTTTTATTAAATGAAAGCCTGGGGCAATTAAGCAAGAATTGTTTATGAGTATACTCCATGCTAGGTACTGTGAAGTACAAAATATACAAAATAAATTATATATATACATATATATATATACATATATATATATATACATATATATATATACTTACCATAGGAACTTGGGTAAATAAGACCTATGAAACAATAAATAAGATAGTTAAGACAATAGCATCTCTCTGTCGCTCTGTCTCTCCACTCCTCTTTTTCTTTCTAGATTCAGATTTAATTCTAACTTTATTATCTCTATCTCTTTTATTTATATTTATAAACATCTTCATGTCCTTATGCAGTGGAGACTAGGACAATTAATATATGAATTACATTGCTAAAATTTGTCTAGATGAGTCAAGATCACTAGATTAGGAGTCGAAAGAATTAAGTTTTAGTCCTGAATCTTCACCTGTGTGACCCTGGATATTTGATTTTACAAGACATTTCTGTAAAATCTTCATCTGTAAAAATGAGACAGTCAAGAAAGATAATCTTCAAAGCTCCTTCCAGTTCTTGTAGTTATAATTCTACAACTTCAAGTTTTTGTAACTGTAATAATGACATTCAAGGTTGAGCTTACACATAGGTGAAATAAACTAGTCTAGTTGCATGGTGCCAATTTGTGCTCTTTCCCCTTCTCCAAATCCTCTGTTGTTTCATCCACTGGATTATCCCAGTAGTTCTTTTTACAAAATCAACATTTTTAGGAAGGGATATTAAACTAATTCACATTTCAGTATAGGAATATAGTGGATTAGCTTTCTTCCGTGGGGAAAGGGGATGTCTGGATAAGAAAGAGTCCTGAAATGGGGGTAAAATTATAGAAAGGGAATTGTGATGGGTGCTTACTTGTGAGTTTGGATTGCATCTGCCTCAAATGTTCTTTCAATATACTGGATGGTGTAGCCATATTTGGGAGGGAAATAGATTTTGTGTGGCATTGTTCCACTCCTTCAACATAAACAGTAATACATGGAGAATGGTTCCTATATCTGTTTAGATTAATAACTTTCCCATTATTATTATCATTGCCTTTGTTTTAGAAATGTTATTGTATTCAAACTAATGTACTTTTTCCAAATTATGGTGAGTGCTAAAACATTTATTAAGTGCCTGCTCAGGGGCAACTAGGTGGCAATGTGGTTAGGCTATGGTGTGAAAGAAGAATCTGTTAATAGATGGAGATAATGTCTCTGAAAGCTGTTTTAAATATTTAAAATACTGTTGGAAATTGGTATCAAAGAATCCTCTTGATCTTAATCTGTCTTGGTCAAGGGAGAGTATATGAAGCTATCTTCAATTATCTTCTATAACTCATTTAAGATGAGTTGATTCACATGACCACATAAACTCATTTTAAAATTACACTAGTCTTAACCTTACCAAGCAATGAAGCCCTATGCCATGAGGACTTCACCTTGATTCCCTGAGCCTTAACAAATTTAATATCACAACCTAATTCCAATAGATCTTTCCAGACTTATTGTACACCATTCCCCTCTGTGCATGATATGTCTAGCTGAATTGGACTTTCTACTGTCCTTCACAAGTATTCCATCTCCCCAAGGATGTGCTGGAATCAGCCCCAACTGCCTTTTGAGAGCCAAGTTTTCAGTGTGAGTATTTACATTTCAAAAATTAACAAATACTATAGATCAAGATTTTCATTTTTCATTTTATTGTCTCAACTTAAGAAGTGTGTGTAAACTTTTTTTCCCTGGAGACCACAGTTATTAAACATTTACTAGCACAATATTGTATTGCTTGGTAAATATTGCTTGAGTTCAGCAGGAATGGAGTAGCAGGCTCATGGAATGAAGTCATCACGGGCTAATAATAATAATAACAACTAATATTTATACAGCACCAGGTTTACAAAATATACAACTATTTTCTCACGTGAGCCTCACAGTATACCTGATCTCCCCCTTTCATATCTTTGCACCCCCGTGTGTGTACTTTTACCCTTCCTCGCCTCTACTTCTTAGAATGCTTTGTTTTCTTTAAAGATTGGTTCAATTTTTATGTGAACTAGAGATCAGAAAGCTTATAGTTGAATACAGTCACAGAATAATGTTCTATAATCTCCCATACCAATCAGATGGTTTTTTTTCTGACCCCCCTTTTACTCCCCCTGCTAGGAGATGACACTTATCCTACCTATCCCCTAGAAAATCACCTTGTGTTCACTTTGGAGATATATTGTATATATTATTTATATACATGGTGTTTCCCCACCATAGATATTCTTGTGGACGGATACTTTATTTTCTGCCCCAGTATCTGTAGTACCTAGGACAGAGTTGGCTCATTTTATAGATGAGGAAACTGAAGTAAACAAGGTTAAGTGACTTGCCCAGGATCATATGGCTAGTAAGTGTCTGAGGCTAGATTTGAATTCAGGAAAATGAGTCTTTCTGCCTGCAGGCCCTTTGTCCATTATATTCTGATCACATTGCCATCTGGCTGCCCTATAAGTAGACAAGGGAAATATTTTCTAATATGATTTCAAACAAAAATTTGTTTAAATTGATCTGTGAATTGCACTGAAAGGTAAAGACCAGGCTATCTGTTGCAGGATCATAATCCATCAGTACTCTCTTCCTATATACTCTCCCCAACTTTTTCATTGGTCAGGTTAGTTCTCCCAAACCTTTCCCATAACCACCTTCCTCATCCAAAAGGCAACAAAGTTGTCACAAGGATCTATCTGGTCCTAGGGGACTGATCCTGAAATTGGGTCTTTCACAGCAGCTTTGTATTATTTCTTGCCCTATTGAAGTATTTCCTGACCTCTTAATTGCATAAAAAGGCTAACTCTCCAGAAGTAGAATTATAACCTTTTCAACTTGAGGTCATCCCCCTATCTGAGCTAAATATTGCAGTATCCTTGTTGAACATTTTTTATACTTTGCTTAAGTAAAACTCTTTGTTTTAAAAAAGTCAGAATTTATTTAACACCTACTATATGTCTGGGGGCAGATATTTGGCACAGTGGAGTCTGGAGTCAGGAAGACCCAAATTCAAATATGACCTCAGACACTTACTAACTGTGTGACCCTGAATAAGTCAGTTAACCCTATTTACCTCAGTTTCCTCATTTGTAAAATGAGCTGGAGCAGGAAGTGATAAAACTATTCCAGTACTTTTGCCAAGAAAACTCCAAAAAGGCATCACATTATTATTACATAATTATACATGCCTGAAAATGACTTACTAGCAAACAACATATGCCTGATGCTATGGGTAAGCACTAATAATACAAATACAAGCAAAAAGAAGGATTGTTTCTGTTGTCAAAAGTTTACATTCTAACAGGGGAAAAGATAACCTCTAAAAGAAAGCTAAAAGGTGGGAGGAGAAAGTACCTTCTAAGGCTTGGTGAAGAAAGAGTCTGAAGAGTTAGGTATAGACCATAAGAGAACTGACAGAATGTACAGGGCTGGCCTGGGCACTTCCCTAAAAATAAAGATTTGGAGAGAAACTAACCAATCAGAAATAGGGACTTAAAGGTGGAGTAATCTTCCAGGATGATAAGGCTGCTGGATCATGGTGGAGAGCAGTCTAGAGAGTCGAGAGCTAAGACCAAAAAAGGAATGAGTATCTTATTTCAGTCCAACATGGAACTCATACTAACAGGGACAGCTATGAATCAATTCTCTGCTGATTGGATTCACTATAAATCTATGTTATATAACTTCAATTTCTCCCTTCTTGCAGCAAAAAGGATCCTTTTAAACTCCCTAATTGACTGTGCCATTCACTATGGGAGCTTTTCCAAACATTTTTACCCAACTCAAATATCTCATAATTCCCTGTACTTCCAGTCTCTCCACTGAGAACTTAGCCTTATATTTCACTAAAGAAATTAAAGTCATTCACCAAGAGCTCTATCTTCTCCCTTCCTCTTCTCATATCACCTACACAACTTCTGCCACTAGCTTCTCCTTCACCTTTCTCTTAAATGAGGAAAATGAGGCAGAAATTCAGTGACTCCTGAATTTTTTCAAGCCCCAGATAAAAACTTAGGTCATACAAGAAGCCTTTCCTGATCCCCATTAATGCTAGTGACTTTCCATTGTTGACTGTCTCCAATTCATCCTGGTTATATCTTGTTTGTTCACATTTGTTTACATGTTATTTCCTCTACTAGACTGTGAGATCCTTGAGAGCAAGGACTGTCTTTCCCTTTCTTTGTATCCCTGGATCTGAACATGGTGTCTGAAACACAGCAGGTGCTTAATAAATGTTTATTGATTGCCAAAATAGGGTTTGCCTTTTGATCCAAGCCATCACAAGAAGAAATAAATCATTTAAGGACTTAAGATTGAAAACATATGCACCAACTCAAGCACTTTATGCTCAACTTCTGTAATCTCTATCCCTATCCCCACAAAATGTAATAGGAATAAAATTGCTATCCTAACAGTTGGTCAGTGCCAATGGTGAGAGTGGAAATCATTTACTGTTAAACATTATAACCCAGTGATTTGAAAACTGATTGGGCTGGGAGATCACAGAACTTTATTATTATCTGTACCTTCCCACTCACCAACTAGCTCTCCAGTTTTCATCACTGCCTAGTCTAGAAAAATAAACTTAAGGGAGATAGAGATTGACTAAGGTTGATGTTCTATAACAAGTATGTTATACTTCTGTTTAATTCATGGATTAATGTATTTGTGCAATGCCCTTATTTCTTTCGTTTGTTTTTGCCCTTTTCTTGTTTGCTCTGTATTTAATTAATATAAGCTTCCTGGAAGTAAGAATTTATTCCTCTCTTTTTTCTTCCTCTCTTCCTCTTTTTTTCTTCCTTTCTTCCTCTCTTCATCTCTTTTTTCTTCTTCTCTTCCTCTTTTTTCTTCCTCTCTTCCTCTCTTTTTCTTTCTCCCTTCCTTCCTACTTTCCTTCCTTCCTTCCTTTTTTTCCTTCTATATTCTCCTTGCCTAAAAAGCAAAATCTGGCATATAAGGTACTAAATATATATTTGTCACTTGCTTGCTTGAGTGAATCAACGTAGAACTTAAAAGAGCAAAGATCACAGATTCAATTTCTTTGTTTCTATGATGTCCTACAGTGGTCTATCACAAATAAATGCTGAATCTACATTTTTATGAAGATGATAGATAGACAAAAAGGCAATTGGAGAGAGACAGACATATATATATATATACATATATGTGCATATATGTATATATATATATATTCATATAGAGGACGGACAGAAAGAACATTAAAACATTAGTTAAACTTTCATTGTGGACCAGGCATTGAAGTAAGTCCTAGGATGCAAATACAAGCATGACAGTCCTTCCCTTCAAGAGGCCTACATTCTAATAGAAGAATATAATATATAAAACTGATCTGAAAAAAGGATAGAGGAAGTGGCATGGAATAGAGATTGCTCATAAGTGGTGTGGGTGCCTGATCCTGGGAAACATAAGGTCCAAATATTGTGATGTAAAAATATTCAGTTGCAAAGGTTGGTTGTGATTACGTAATCTTTATTCCATGAATAATTCAGATACCAGCCTTCAAACTCTGGAGGAGATTGCCTGGATATAGCTATTTCCCAAGTCTTGTTTTTTATTATTGAGATATAAGGAGCTACTGAAAATGCAGGGTCCCTGGGGCCTTGTTACAAGGGCTAGCCCTTCAATTCCATGGTAAACTCTAAAGAATATATCAGAAGAAATTCTGGAACAGGAGACCAACAGTCACTAGTGAATGTGCAAATAAAGGCTTTATTTTTGGTGGGGGAGGGTGTCAACAACACACACAAATTACATGAAAGCAACCATATTTATCTAGGTCAGGGTCATGAACCAGGTTTTATTATCTGTACATATTTGTCTTTTTAAAATGTAGCCATGAGCTGAAAACCTCTATAGAAAAGTGGGAAGGAATAAGGAGTCACACACATACGAGATATGGATGGATAATTTCAGACAATTATAATTAGATAATTAGGTAAATGATATCATGACACTAAATTTTATTCCGGTATATATAATCTGGAGCTAGTGAGTTATCTTATTATGTTATCATGGATTCAGACCAAATAATTGGAACATGATCAGATGTCAGGAAAAGGGGAAAGTGCATATGCGAAATGAATATGCACAAATATCTTAGGCGTAAAAATGAATTAATGCTCATGGGGAGCACTAGATTAAATATCTGACTGGGCCTCATAATATTTAAACCAAAGCAAACCAAAACCTCCTTTAAACTAGTCCAAGGGGCAGCTCATAGACATTTGTTTTTAATAGAAAGTTTTCTGTGTTAAATAAGTAATTGCATAAATGGATTAGCTAGATCTTTACATTTCAATATAGCAAAGCTATATTTTCTATGATTCTAAATAATATTGTTTCATGAAAGCAAATAACATTCAACTTTAATAAAGACATTCCCATAATCATGGGATAAAAGCAATGTATTGCTTTTCTTTTGGTAGTATCTGACTCAATGAAATAAACCATTTTTCTACACTACTAACTTTTCTTTTCCAAGTACAGCATAGAAATAAAATCCTAGGTGAATATTTTCAAAAATATTGCTTCATTTACAATTTTGAATAATACTTTTCATAAGAAATCTTATGACAAAGGCAGCCCAAACAGGAAAAACAATAGGAAAGTTTATGACGTATAAAATGAATTCTTCAAAAGAATTTTGTTTCGAAATGCCAAGGGTTATAAGTCAAATATATGCAGCACACATTACTATTTATTACCTTGCATTGGCTGAAATTCATCTCTTCTGACAACTCTGGGTAAATCATGTTACATATTTTATAAAATATGAGTGCTGGTCTTTTTCTGAAGATACCACTTAGTGAGTGAACTCACTGCTATTGGCTGCATCCCAGTTGCTGTAAGCTCCCTTAAGACTCCTACTTCTACATAGTACTATGGCAGTTGAATCAGAGAAGAAAGGGTATTTATAGAAAACATATGCAAAAGGTTGATGGCTCGTCCAGTTTTTTAGTGCACAGACTGACAGCTAAATACAAATTGAGAAATGTAAGTTTCACTTTCGAGCAAATTTACTGGGTGAAAGCCTCATTTTTTCATTTCATTTGAATATGTTCACTGCTTCTCCGAATATGCAACTTTATAGTGAGCATATTTTTTATTCTTGAAGGCTCATTATTTTACAGTGAGGTTACTGAACCTAGACCACGTAGTGCAGATTACACAGCATAGTATTAATCAAAATATACATGGCAAATGGGATTCCAAACAGTGCCAAATAGGCATCTGCTTTTAGCAAAGAACAAAAAAAATGCATTTAACTCCTTTATTAAAAGGTATTATGGGCAATTTATTTTTAAACCATTTCTCTAACACCATTAACTAGCATGTAATTTAATGTACTCCCGAGCAACTTGACTTTTATATTTCCTTCAAAACATTAATTTGTGAAAGCAAGTTGATGTAAAAGATGCCTTTGACCCCTAGGAGTGATTCAAGCCATTAAGAATAAATTAAATTATCTTTTAGATGTATGTAACTGTGACTTTTAGGGTTTCAAAATAATATATTTACTGTTGTCTTATATGATATAATATGGCCAGGTAGGAAAATAAAAAAAAATAAACCTGAGTTATTTCTAATGATGGAATTGTTTTCTTCTTTAACCATTGATGTCACTTTCTGTTCCATTAACTTAAACATGAAGATAGTCTCTTTATGCCTGGGCATTATAATCAACCAAATTAGAGAAATCCCTCAAGGATTATCTAGGATATAAGGAGAGGGATAGAGGCAATATAGTATATATTCACCTGAAGACTGGTGAAGGCAGTCAGATATTTTTGTACTGACCTTGTTGTGCAATGCTTTTAAGAAGAAAAAAAAAATAAATTAAGCTTCTAACCCTGACAGCCAAACAATTTAGGTTGGAGAGTTGAAAAGGAACAAAGGATCAACAACATTTAGAATTTGCTTTGTGTAAGTGATGTTTGTTAATTGAGAATCAGTTGTGAGTAATAATCTAAATGTTACATATGTCCATTTCATACCCCAAAGTGTGATTTTTATTTTCTTTCTTAAAGCATCTAATTAAAGATTAGTTAATTCAAATCATTAACTTCACTGGAATAATTACATCCCCATTTCTAAGAGAAAAAAATGATAGAATTTAAAATGTAAAGGCTACTTGCTAGGGTTAATTCACAAAAATAGCAGATGTAGAAACACTTAACTTCTTCTAGTTATCAATCAAAATGATTGAAAGAAAACCGGACCTATTTTTGGAGTGGTCATATTTCATGCATATCTTGAGGGAATTCACACACCCATTTCCTTTCATTGTTACAGGAGGATAAATAGAAGATATGTGAATGATGATGTTACCCATATCTACAGGCAAATTGGTAAATCAAAAGGTTTGATTTTGGTCAACATGAAGGGGCCTGAAATAAGATGGTCTGCAATATCTGGCTTGAAATTGCCCCGATTAAAGAAAATAGAATTTTCTAATATACAAAACAAATAAAATGTTTTGTGTAATGCCATTACTGGGTATTTGTTACATGTGTGTCACTTTGCTGGGAGCCAACCTGAAAGACCAGTAATGAATAGAATTATAAAGAATTATCTTTAAAGTAGGTCACAACAGGCTATATTTCGATGGAATGGGTAGGGTTTTCTTAAGTTATACCTTTCTTGAAAAAAATTATCTTCTATTAGGAAAAGCAGGTATTTCCTTTCTGGTTGTAATTTTAAAAGAGGAACTACAGCTAAGAATATTTGGGGCTTTTATTTACCATGTAGCAAGAGAATCGATAACAGCAGTCACTACGTTTCATTGCAGCAATGGATCTCAGCTGTAGAAGCTTTTGGTCCAACATTTCTTAAAGAAACCATTTTTTTTTCTCTTGAATCTCCTTGCCCATCAATTTTGGAAAAAAAAATGTTTGGCAACATATAGCTTATTTCATTTTCTTAAAAATAATATGTCCCCAACCTACTGGAAAATTGTTTATATAAAAAAGACAGTAAAAAATTTTAAAGTATTATTCACATAACAACTACTTTTTGAGGTTATTCTTTTTTTAAAAATGTTATTTATGTTTTAAAGAATATATATTTTGTAGCCATTTCCCTGATATTTAGATTTCAAGTTGACTAAAAGAAATATTCCCTGGTGTAGTAAAAAGATGGAAAAAATCAAAATGCAAAAGAGTATCCCATTTATTTTTTTAAAAATCTAAGTTATAAGATGAAAAAATTAAAACATCCAGGCAGTTCCTGGATAATGTTTGTTAATGGAGAAAAGCTCTTGGAGATGGAGGTGAGAGGACTATTTAATTTCTGTCTCTATCCCTCAGTAGCTAGCATTGTGCCTAGCACATTGTAGATACTAAATCAATCCTTGTTGATTGTTTGAATCCTCTTCAAAAATAACCCTTCAAAGATACAAAAAAAGAACACTATACTTAAAAATAAACTATGGAATGACCACTCTTTTGTCTTTAATAAACTTCAAAGCCTACATACCAAAAAATATGGACAAGAAATAAAATTAATCTTGACATGTTGATATAAATTGAATCCAAAAGCACCAGTGAGATTTGGTGGAATGAGCCTCATGACCAGAATATGGCAAAGAAAAATTATATCTTGTTTAAAAGGATCATATCCAATAGAAGAAGGGATAAGTAAAACCTTTAGTAAGAAGGCTTACTTACTTCTTCCAAACTTCAATAGATCCATGAATTCTGAAGTGTGAGATGTCCCTCTAAGCAGCATGGATTATAAACCTCAAGTGCTTTCTTATACTCTCATTATCATTCATATCTTTTTGAAAAGCCTTCACATAGGTTCCATCTAAAGTTTTGGATTATTTAAATATTTCAATAGTGTAGTAGAACCCTTGAGTCATCCCTCTTTTGTTCCTCATTCTTTCTTTTTGATTGACCTGCCTCCTTTTCCAGGCAGATATGTCCTAGAAAATACCTTATATGCCACTGTTCATATACACTGCCACTGCTGCTATGGTGCTGGCCACCACTAGTATTTTTGATGTAACTTTCCATTGCTTTTTTGCTACTAACAATTTTGACTTTTTCCTCCCTGAGATAATAGTGTCATAGCCATGTAGTCTAAATATGAGCAAGGAAAGAAAGAAGGAAGGAAACAAGCATTTATCAGGTACCTATTATGTGCCAGGCACTGTGCAAACACTTTACAAATAGTATCTTCTTTGATTCTTACAACATTGGGAGATAGAAGGCATTTTCCCCTTTTACAATGGAGAAAACTGAGGCAGAGGGTCACAGAGATAGTAAGTATCTGAGACCAGATTTGAACTTCACATCTTCCTGAATCCAAGCCCAGTGCTCCATCCACTCAGCCACCTAGCTGCCCCTTATACCAAGAGAATATTTTTTAGACTTAAAAAAGATTGTACTTAATGAGCAGCAGTGTGCTATTGATTGTTCATCTGTACTACCTGAGATATATACTGATAGATAATGTCTAACTACTTGATACCTGGGAAGTTAGCATTTTAATCCACTTTGTTTTTTCAATGTAGATGACTAGGATGAATTCTTTCAATATAATCTGCAGATTTCACTGAGGACATATTGATTGCTAGGCCTTTTTACCCCCATCTTCAAAATGAAGGGAATGTACTAAAAAGTTGCTTTCAACCCCCCAAAAAACCATGATTCTCACTCTTTCCTACTTAAAACATAGTTTTATACTTGGATACTAGTGTTCGCATCAGGAAATTGGCATCAATCTGTTAAAGATCCAGCTCACCTACACATTTTAATGCTAGATATCTAGGGGAAAATGGGGTGGGAGGATCTTATAAAATGAAAGTTTCAAACAGGGATTGGTGAGGGCAGAAGTGGGATAAGCAGAGACAAGTTGCAAGTTGATACTTAAATGCTTGTTGGACATATATGTAATACATACAATGAATATATAGGTATATATCTGATATTTTCATACATATATATTCTTGTCAGAATAGATTAGATAGTGTATGATGTCTGAATAGCAGTGAGACAATAGAGAAAGAGGTGATTGGAAGTTGGATTTCCAAAAAATACCATTCACAGGCAATAGTTGACAGTAGTTCAAGGTTATGATCCATATTGCTGGGAATCACTGGCAGTCACTAATTATAGGTTAAACACACCTGAGCAACTAGTTATAATGTATTGTAAGCAAAGAAAGAATAAATCTGAAAAATATTTTTAACATGACTTCACTAAGGGGTTTCCAGGGAGGGATGGTCATTCCGAACACACTGACCTACTTACTCTTCCCTGAACTGTCCATTTGTCACCACTATGCCTTTAAATAGCTGCACCTTCTCCCCATTCCCCTATCCCCTAAGAATTTAATGAATTTCTTCATTTTTGCCTCTTAGAAGACCTTTGCTTTATTCAAGATGGCAATAGTTAGTGTTGGCAACAAAGAGAATGGAGAACCTATTGGCAGAGAGGTTGTTCCCTTGTTCATTGGCCTGGAAGGAGAGGTGGCTTAATGAAGGGAACCACTATTCCCTGGGGCTATTGGAGGGGCATGGAATTCCTCTGCCACAGAGTGAGAAGAGCTGGTGTACAAGGTGGTCACAATGGTTTGCCTGGCCTGCAATTGCACCTCGTGGCTCTCCTTCAGGTGACGCTGCCACTTTAAATTGGCTTCCCAAGAACTATCAAACATGTTTATTAAACCACTGTTTATTATCTTATGAAAATCACAGATAACTAGTGAAAATACTCTAGTGCTGGTAAGGGAAAAATGTTGCCACATTTTTAAAAAAGGGAAAAGAATAAAATCTATAAAGTATATGAGATTGACATCAATTCATGTAAAAATTGGATAGCACATGACTATATGGAAGGTTAGTGAATGTATTGAAAAGGAAATGCTAATCACAAAGAACTAGTATGACTTCATCAAAATCAGGTCATGACATACTAGTTTCATTTCCTTTGTTGAATGAGAGATTAGAGGAAGGCAATAGATATGATAATAAAAATACATAGGAAGATCAAATATAGGGATAAGGTACCTACTTGATCTGGTTGGATAATAAAATGATGACAGACAATAGAGGTAAGACAATTGTCATCCAGATTAAACAAAAGGAAAAAAGTAGGAAACAGAATTTTTTTTTCAGATTGTATGTCTATGCAATTTTTAATAATTGTTTTATGATATTTTGTGATCCATGTCTCTCCCTCTCTCATCCTACCTCCCACCACCACAACCTGGCAGGTAATATGATATAGGTTATCAAAGAATACATATTTCTGTTTTCATCATTTTATGAAAGAAGATACATATTCCTTACGCCAGAGAAAAACACTTGGAGGAAATAAAGTGAAGAATGATATGCTTTGTTCTACATTCACACTCTGTAAATTCCTTCTATTGTGGTGGATAACCTTTTTTTTTTCAAACATTTATTAATATTCATTTTTAACATGGTTACATGATTCATGCTCCTCCTTTCCCTTCGCCCCCTGCACTCCCCCCATCCATGGCCGATGCACATTTCCACTAGTTTTGTCTGGTTAACCTTTTTTGTCATGAATCTCTTGGAGTTGTCCTGGATCTTTGCATTGCTGTAGCAATAGGTTATTGAATGTAGTCCTGTCCTTTCATATTTTTAATCTTTAATGAAGACTTAACTCATAAGATCATAAAGGGAGAGATTGGATTTTGACATGCAAGACTGCTATTCCTCCTGAAAGAAGAAAAGGATTCTTAAAGAACAACTCTCTACTCTTCAGGTTAATAGGGATATAGAACTATCCCTAAAGGGAATAAAAGGTGAATTTTGAGCAGGGAAATAAAGATATTTGAGATGGAGGAGGTGAACTTTGATTTATGTCAGAAGGATGGATATTAGAAGATTGTTTTGCAGAAGAAGAATGGAAGGAAAGGACAATCGGACACAGATTAAAAAAAAACATCAACTGAGATTCTTCCTGAAGAGGAAAGAGATGGATTATCCAATGAAGATAGTTGTAGCTGCTTGTCCTCTAAGTAATGACATAGTATATCTATAGAAACTATAAGAGAAAATTAAAATGTGATTAAAATCTAAATTTTTGGTTACTAGATTTGGAACCAGATAACTAATATTTAAAGTCCAGCACTGCTGCTTACTGGCTGAGAACTAAGACAAGACGCCTCATTCCAACAGGAGCAGATTTCAGGAGAGTGGCTTAAAATAGAGAAGTGATGGCTCTTGGTCAAATATAATGCATTCCCCAAAAAAAGTTAAAATATATTTGCTTAGAAACTTATAAACCTTATCAAACAGACTTTAAACTTCCAAAGAAGGGAGAGGGACAACACTGCCTAGGGTCTCTACCAAAATGCATATTATAGAGAGTGAATATAATGTAGGAAGAATAGAAGTAGATATAATGGTGAGCCCAATCCATTTTAACTCTGATATCTTAATTAGTTGAGACTACCTCTCAATCAAACAAAAGAATATGGTCTAAGTGTGAAAGGTCTTCAAAAGCCATTGGAGGAGACACTTCCCAGCTGTGTGACCCTGGGCAAGTCATTTGACCCCCATTGCCTACCCTTACCACTCTTCCACCTATAAGTCAATACACAGAAGTTAAGGGTTTAAAATTAAAAAAAAAATCTTTAAAAAAAAAAAGCCATTGGAGGAAGTAAAATGATTGTAGATAGGTAGTTTATTTCAATAGCTTGGGAAAACTGATCATTCTTCTAAGGATTATCTGTACAAAAGGGATTCCTGTTAAAGTATAGATTGGAATAGATGATTTGAGGTACCTTCCAACTCTGATATTTTGTGGTTGAGTGAAATGGAAGAATATGTTTTCATTAAATAAATTGAGCACCGTTCAAAAATTTGAACTCCTACATAAAGCTTGATGTCATTTAAATTTACCATAATATATAGTTTATAAATTTTCTAATAGATATTTTGTTAGATAGAATTTATATAAATGACTATGTATATGAATTAAGTGTGTATACTTTTTCCACTAAAACTAAATCAAGGAACTGAAAGACTAGAGGTTTGCCTGCTCATGCTCTCTGACCAGAAGATAGAGTCTTTGGGAAGGACTCCTAATACCTTGTACAGTGTTATGCACTGACGAGATGTCTAATAAGTGATTGTCTAATTTAATTGAGATCTTCAGGTTTCTTTTATTTTCTTTGCTTCCCTTTGGCATAAGCCTGCCAGAGAAAATGCTATTAATTAAATTCTAAGTACAAATATCTCTTCCCGGATCACTACTTTGTCATGGCAGAGGGTCTTGCATAGCTCAATGAAACATGAACTATACTATTTAAGGTTACCCAAGATGGACAGGTCATAATGGAGAGTTCTGACAAAAGGTGATTCACCAAAGAAGGAGATGGCAAAAAAACTCCAGTACTTTGCCAAAAAAAAACCCACAAATAGTATTAAAATGATAAAATGCCTCAAAAGATGAGCCTCTCAAGTCAGAAGATGTCTAATACACTACTTGGGAAGAGAGAAGACAACTACAAGTACTCCTAGAAATAATGAAGTAGCTGAACCAAAAAAGACCTTAACTTTTAAAGTATCTGGTGATAGAAGGAAAGCTTGAGGCTATAATCAATATTGCATAGGAACCTGGAATGAAAGATCTATGAATTAAGATAAGCTGGATGTGGTCAAATAGGAGACGGAAAGATTAAACAATGACATCTTGGATACCAGTGAACTAAATGGATGGAATGTAAATTTATTTAAATGTGAATTTAATTAAGGTGTTCATTACATATATGACTGTGGGCAAGAATTACTTTAGAAGAAGTGGAATAACCCTCATTGTCAATAAAAAGGATGGGAAAAGCAATACTGCAGTATACTCTCAAAAAAAAAAAATAGAACCAAGCCATTCAACATGACAACAAAACAAGTCTATGCCCCAAGCACTAACACCAAGAGGTCAAAGCTGATCTGTTTTATGAATACCTATGACATTTTCTAGAAATAATACTAAAACAAGTCACATTTAATGACAGGGGATTGGAATGCTTAAAGTAGATAAGAAATCAAAAGATAACTGGAACAATCAGCAAATTTGTCCTTAGAGAACAAAACGAAACAGGGCAGAAACTAATAAAGTTTTGCCAAGATAACTCTCTAGTCATAGCAAACACTCCTTTTCAACAACCCTAAATGTGATTCTACACATGGAAATCACCAGATGGTCAATATTGAAATCAGATTGATTATATCCTTTGCAGCCAAGATGGAAAAAGCTCTATACAGTTAGTTAAAACAAGACCTAGAGCTGGTTCAGATCATGAGCTTCTTTATTGCAAAATTCAGACTTAAAGAAAGTAAGGAAAACTATCTGACCTAAAGTAACAATCCTTATAAGTATAAAGTGAAAGTAATGAATAGATTTAAAGGGCTAGATCTGGTAGATAGCATATGGGAAGGACTATGGACAAAGGTTAGAAATATTGCATAGGAGGAAGCAACAAAAAACATTCCAGGGAAAAAGAAGAGGAAGAAAGCAAAATGGCTGCCTAATGAAGTTTTACAGATGGCTGAGGAAAGAAGAAAAGTTAAAGGTAAAGGAGAAAAGGAAAGCTATACCTAAATGAATGCAGAATTCTAGAGAGTATAACAGAGAAATAAGGTCTTCTCAAGTGAGCAATGCAAAGAAAAAGGAGAAAACAATAAATGGAAAAGACACATCTCTTCAAGAAAATTAGAGCTGTCGAAGGAATGTTTCATTCAAAAATAGATACAACAAAAGACAAAAATTATAGGGATTTAACAGAAGTAAGAGAGTTATGATGTGGTAAGAATTTACAGAAGAACTATTTAAGAATGATCTTTATATCACTGATAAGCACCATGGCATGGTTACTTATTTAGAACTAGACATCCTGGAGAATGAAATTTTGTGGGCCTTATTGCTTAAAATAAGGAGGTAATGGGATTCCAGTTGAGCTATTTAAAATCCTAAAAGATAATGCTGTCAAAATATTGCACTCAATATGCCAACAAATTTAGAAAACTCAAGTGGCCACTGGATTAGAAAAGAGCAATTTACATCCCAATCTTAAAGAGGGACAATTCCAAAGAATGTTTAAATTTTGAGCAATTGAGCTCATTTCATATACCAGCAAGGTTATGCATAAGATTCTGAAAGCAAGGCTTCAGCAATTATCAGAAGAGTAGGTTGGTTTTTTGAAGAGGCAGAGAACCTAGAGACCAAATTGCAAACATTTGCTGAATTATGGAAAAAGTAAGGGAATTCCAGAAAAAAATATACTTATATTTCATTGATTACATTAAAACCTTTAACTGAGTGGATCACAACAAAATGTGGCCAGTCCTCAAAGAGATAGGAGTACCAAATCATCTTATTTGTCTCCAGAGGAATCTATGTGAAATCTAAGAGACAACACAGCTAAATATGCAGAAGTGATTGGCTTAAGATTAGAAAAAGAGTATGACAAGGCTTCTTATTGTCACTTTATTTAACTGATATGCAGATTACATCATATGAAATGCCAAGCTGGATGATTCAGAAGCCAGAATTAAGGTTGCTGGGAGAAATAACAATCTCAGATATGCAGATGATGCCTCTCTGATGGCAGAAAGTGAAGAATTAAGAAGCCCCTTTGATAAGGCTGAAAGAGATGAGTGTAAAAGCTGACTTGAAGCTTTACATAAAAAAGCCAGTAAGATCTTGGCAATGGGTCCAATTACTTCTTGGCAAATAAAGGAAGAAGTGGAAGCAGTGTCAGATTTTATATTCTCCAGCTTAAAGATCATGGCAGACAGATACTGTAGCCATGAAAATAAAAGTTGTCTGCTCCTTGGAAAGAAAGCTATGGCAAATCTGGACAGCACCCTAAAAAAGCAAACCTCACTTTACTGAGAAAGATCTTTATAGTCAAAGCTATGGTTTTTCCAGTAGCAATGTATGGCTATGAAAGCTGGACTACGAGGAAAGCTGGGAGATTTTAGAATTGACACTTCTGAGTTGTGGTTCTGGAGAAGACTTTTAAAAGTCCCTTAGATAGCAAGAAGACTAATTAGTCAAAACTAAAAGAAATTAATTCAAACTATTCACTGGAAGATCAAATACTGAAACTAAAGCTTAAATTCTTTGGCCACATAATAAGTAGACAGGACTCACTGGAAAAGACTTTGATGTTGGGAAAGGTTAAAGGCAAAAAGGGGATGACAGAGGATAAGTTGGACAGTGACATGGAATCAATGAATATGAGCTTAGAAAGACTTTGGGAGATGGTGGAAGACAGAAGGAACCAGGCATACTTTGGTCCATGTGGTCATGAACAGTAGGATAAAACTGAATGAACAGCAACCAAAGCATAAATATATTTACATAGAGAGAAACCCAAAGGGATGGTTATCTCTTTTACACAAGACATTTCTACTCACGGTGTATTTTCAGATAAAAGACAAAAGTCCACAATAGGAGGACAAAGCTTAGTGTAGCAAGGATGATCTGACCTCATCCTCTCAGATCCAGACAAGTTACATCTCCTCATCTTTACTCCTGAGGGATGTAAGAGGTCTCACTGGCTATGTTGCATCCATTATTTAGGCAGCAGTGACAAAAGCATTGAGTTCCATTTTCTATCATCCTATAAACATTTATTAAGTGCCTACTATGGGTCACATAACTATTAATTTAAACATTTGGCATTGATTGCTTTTACAAGGGGATTTTTATTTCAAAGGTATGGCAAGAATCAAGGGTAAAAATTTCATCCTGATGTTTCAAGGACATACTTAAAGGGAAAACCCTAGGAGCAGTTCTGTGTCTCAGTGGATAAAGCAGGGAGGGGACCTGTACTCAAGAAGACCTTACTTCAAATCTTGCCTCAGATGCTTGCTAGTTGTGTGACCCTGGGTAAGTCTTTTGACCTCTATTTGCCTCAGTTTCTTCCTCAGTAAAATGTTGAAAATAATAGCACATACTTTTTAGAGTAGTACCTGGCACATAATAAGAGCTGTAGAAATGGTAGGTTTTATTATTACACCTCCTTGGTCTCTAGGCCACAGATTCAGCATTGGTTCAACAAAGTTTATGTCCAGAGGAGGCTTGTTGAGTTCTCTTTTCAGATTCTATTGGCCTGGGTCCAGAACTATGCATATTCTAAAATATCTTTTAATCACTTACATTATATATCATTATGACTTTCACTTTTGCAAGTTCCTCAGCTTCTTCATTTGAAGATATTTATCTAAGGAACTCTGTGCAGGTGCCAGGTCCCCATTGTACTCTGTGCCCCCTTTTGAAAAATGTGCAATCTTTGGCCAAGAGGTAGAGTTGCATTTTGTACACATTGTCCAAGTCCTTAATCCAAAAATGTCCTTTGGGGTATCAGGGGAAGCAAAAATATTGTCCTTTTGGTCACTTCCTCATTTGCCACTGGGAAGTCTCAAAATAATGCTATAAATCTTAAGTAATCCCATCTACAAAGGCAAAAATCACAATTATCCTTAAATTAAAAAGTTATGCAGATTCAACGAGCAGACCATATTTCTTAAAGTTTACTAAAGATTATCTCTTGCTTAGTATTCAACATGTGCCTTACTTGGTGTCTTCCTTAATCCAATAAATTCAAGAAAAGGCAAATAAAACTGGCTTCCTAACCCAGAAGAAAACAAGGTCCCCACAGTATCTGCTTGAAGGGATTTAGGAGCTCAGTTGACTGGAAATCAGCCTTAATCCTAGAAGAAAAACCAAACCAACTTAGCTTGGTCCTGCAAACTGACTCTGGGTCAAAGAGAACTGGGAGTATGTTATCCTTTCCATTTTTAACTAGAGAAGTCTTATTCTCCTTCTCAAACACAAATATGCACCTAGATCCCAATTCCATGTGGTTTGGTAGCTGAGAAAAGGTTTGAAATACTTAGAATTAAAAAAAAACATATTTATTTGAAATTTTCACAGATTTAAAATTAATCTATGAGTCAGTGACAGCTCATTTTATAAATTTTTTGAAACTTTGAATGTATTTTACTATGGTTGTTAAATGGTATTTTAAAAATATTTGTTATTAAATGAGATTCTAAATGAACATTTTTAAATACAATACTTAACCAAAATTTTATCTCTCTTTATTTTACTCCCAAAGAATGGCATATGAGCTCAAGTGGTACTCCTCAGCTGAATAAAAATGTGGATATTTGGGGTGTTTGTAAATTATAGATATATAGATGCATTCAATCTCTTACACTACATTTTATAGATGCTAGCATATGTAAGCCATGTGGATCTATCTCTCTTTGTCTCTTGAGCTATCAAACATGCACTATAGAAAATAAGTTGAATTACCCATGTGAAGAACTGTAGTCTCTATAAGCAAGTTACATTTTGGCAATAAGTGAGTCTTACTGCTTGAATACTTCTTTCTAAGTGGACAGGATCATTGTAAAAAATGTAAAAGAATAGACCAATGGCAAAGGACATGTGGATTTTCTCTGTAAATGACCTATATAGAAATTAATTATACCTCATGACATCAATGTCAGAGATCAAATCCAAGACCTTATTGCTAACTCGGGGAAAATTCTCTTTTCGATGACATATGATATGACCTTCAACTTTTAGTAGTTATGGAGGGATGAAGGTCAACTATTCCTATATTCAGAAAATCCAAATGATATATATATAACAAATGATAGATTCTATTGTAACTGATTTCTGAAGGCATTTGCAGTAAAATATTGCCCTTTCGGTTGAAAGGTTTCTGACCTTGTGATAAAATGTCTGATGCTAATCATTATTTCTCAATTGAGTTATTTCAAAGGATAGTCAATACTGTGTTTGTTACACTTCTTTCTCTAGTTCAAATGAATGGCAAAGTCAGAAAGTTCTCAGAATTAGAATCTATTTCTGTTGGGAATTTTTCAGGCATGAACATATTTTAAGGAACAGACGGGATTTTTGCTTTGTTTTTGATTATTTTAAATCCTCATTGGTTTTGTTTTCATCTGAAACTTTTTTCTTATTCCAGGATGAGGAAAAAAATAAAAGATTTAAATTCCTAGTTCTGAGTTTGTTTCAGTATCTAAGAAAAAATAAAGAAAAAGTAAGCTTTTATCTATCATGCATGATATAGGGCTTATTTTTGAGAAATTTTGATTTTTTTAATCTTTAGTAGATGGTGCTTTAGAAATACTTAATCTGTCCTTTTTATAAAATGTCTCATGTTGCTGAGCTGTATAGTTTTGCCAAGTATGTTCTTCCTCCTCTTCTAAGTTGACATTTTCTCACCCTATTGTCCCCTTTCATAGCTATCTTCCAGCAGTCCAATTGCCAATTAACAAATGCTATCCAGACACCTTCTCATAACATACTGGATTCTTTTAAAGGCCATTGTCCCATTTCATTGGGCAGCCCATCCATTATACTGTTTTGGCCACACAGTGTTTTAAAAGCTTAATATATCCAAGCACCAAAAAGGCAGGCATCTGCTATCTACCTTGGAAAGCCACTCTGGATTTCTAGGCAACAGGGGAGAATTATAGGTGACTCTCAGATAAGGCCATTTCAGGAAATTAGAGATTTGAAGAGAGTAGAAAAGAATATTACAAACATTTTTGATTTGTAAAGGGGAGGGCATGAGTGTCAGTAATATGATTGTATTCCTAAGTCAATCTCATCTGCCAACTTCCCTTCCCTCTCTCCCTACTCTCAATTTCTAAACCCTAATTAGCATTTAAACCTAGAAATTTTAGCAACCCAGGAGACCTAGCCTTTGGAAACAAAATCCATCTTTTGCCATATTTCATTGAGGACTTAGAATACTTCTTCAGTGGGAAAAACTTCTATTGAGCTCTTAGATTTACTAAGATTTATGCTTGGCTACCTCTAAAGAATTTCTAGGCTGGTCCCATTTCCCAGCCCTGCCCCGGGAGGCTAGGAGGCACAAAGTCTTTGTCAATTTCTCAAATTTAGTGTATACACTTTTATAATTGGAAAATGATTAAATTAATTATAGACTATCTGTATAATACTAGAATTCTTAACCTGAGGTCCATAGGTCCCTATGTTGTCCATGGAAAGATGATCTAATTATCTATTAACTTGGAAGGGATACATATATATATATATATATATATATATATATATATATATACACACACATACACACA
>NC_058130.1:317404323-317423131 GCF_016433145.1 Gracilinanus agilis | reverse complement strand
TATGACTATAAGAATTCCAATACAAAATGAAAATTGAATCAAATGATCATAATTATTTGTTCAAATGCCTCAGAGTGGCACTGAAGAAGACATTTTAATATATTGTCTCAGTTAAAAATTCAGTTCTATCTTTTCCAACAGAAGGCATAATATACTCACTTACAAAAGATAAAAATACTAGCAATCCATCGAAATACAGAACAATTACTTGGTTATATACTTTCAAAGGTATTCAAAACCTACACACACACACACACACAAAAAAAAAACCCAGCAACAATATATTGTCTGAGGAATAAGAAGAATGTGCCAAAATAATTCAGGATGTAAACAACTTATTATCAATTCAGAATTTTTAAACATGCTCCATGAAAGCTCTGTAATATTTCTTCTGTCATTATCAATGAATAGAAAGTTTTTGCTTTAGTTCTATACTAATGTCTTATTCATTTGTCATGAATATATAGAATAGACCTTTGAAGTACATATGAAAAACTGTCCTCAACTTAAAACGTGCTACTATCACAATACTGTAGAGTGAAGCTCTAGTGCTGCGGTGGCAAATGAGACTTCTGGCTTGCAGAGCCTTCCCTGTGGGCATGAATGCTGTTGCACACTAGAGTTCATTACTAGAAAGGCAGAGGGACTCAGCTGAGCTGCTCCCTCTTCACCTGGCCTGAGGATATTCTTCACTACAACCATCCCTCTTTCCAGAAGCCCAATGGGAGCCCTCTCTCCCTCCCCTGCCTGGGGTAATGGGTTGTGTGTATGGGGTGGCCTCATATTTTGTCTCTTGAGTTAGGGGTGGGGCATAGCACACAGTCTCTAAAAGGCTGGCTATCACTTTTCTAAGTATATATTCTCCAAACCCTCACTTATATTATCCGAGCAAGTGAGGCTGCTACATCTGCCTTCAGGGTTTTATGGGTAGTGATGAGGGACTAGGTATTGTTTTTCTTTAGACCTATAGTTTATTAGCCCCAATTGATGGGGCTTTCCCATGATGTCCAGTTGATATCAACTAGTCATTAAGACCTAGTTAACTTTTAGAAATGAGCATTTACTCCAGTAGCAAAGTTGATATAAAATTTAACCACCCTAATCCCAAGTCTTATTATTCACTCTTTCTTCAGTAAATCCAAGGTAAAGTGAGTTTTCTATTAGAAAACGAATGAGGAAATGGGATAATCCCAAACTCTAGGAAGGCCTTTGCTGTAGTCCTCACCATATACCCTTTAGGCATTAGATAGATTATCTATTGGACTCTTTGTAGAGCCTTGCATCAGTCTTTCTACACTGCATCTATCTTATCCTTAAGGTCAGTTATGACTAGCCCAGGGGCATTGCTATGACATTGTTGAAAAGTAGAAATCCTTTGGTTCCTGAGGTTTAAAAACTCCTTTTCTGGTTAAGGTAAGGGAAAGATCCTGAAGTTCAGGTGCTCTCTTCCTTTCTACCTTCCATTACTTCAAGTTATAACTTCTCAGAGGGCTTAGGTAGAGTCTTCTACAACTCAGCCACTAGACTAGATGGTCAAATCATCCTGGCACTAAACTTGTCTGTTATTTTATTTTGATTTATTTTTCAGTAAATCCATATAGTACCTTTACTAAAACACAGAAATTGCCTTTGAAAAATTTGCTTTCTCAGTCTCTTTATATTTTTTCCAGTTGGAACAATTTAAAACTAATTTATTGTTTGTTATATTTAAATACACAATCAATTCCCTCCCTCCCTCTCCTCCCCTCATTAGAGGAAGCATCACATAACCAAAAGATATATGCATGTGTAAAAGATATATGTATATATGTAAAACTATGTCTTACTTTGTATTTATCAGTTCTTTCTCTGGAGGTGAACACACGAGTAAGTCTTCAAACAACATTTCTGTTGCTGTATATAATATTCTCTTGCTTCTGTTTGTTTCATCCTTTATAATTCCATGTAGGTCTTTCATATATTTACATTCTACTGGTTAATTCAATAGAAATAGGATATGTTCTCAGGAGATATATAAGCATATGCAATCATCACTTCTTCATGTAGGGGTGGGGATGATTTGCTTAATTGATTAAATCTACGATTATTCTATGTGAGATAAAAAATGGTAAGTGCCCCACTCACTCAAGAAAACAAAACCTGGAATCAGAGGATAGGAGTAAAAAGAGGCAGTTGTTCATTTCCCTTCATGAAACAGAGCACTTCAATGTTGGGCTAAGAAGTGCTGACTGACTAGGAAGCAAAGAGGCAATATATACAAGTTCCCAACACAAGATTCCTCCCCTCCCCTCTGTCAGGCCCCCCTGCCCTGGACAATGACCTACAATCTAAAACACCTGTGATTGGGTTGTAGATTCTTCCAACCCAGATCATGTGAGGTAAGGGGAGCAATTGAGTTGTTCATTTCCCTTTCTGTCTTTCATCAGTCTCCCTCCTAAGCTGGTCCCAGAGTCCTCAATCAACAAAAGGTATCAAACTAGCCTTCTTAAGCTGAAAGCTCATTCTGATAATAGTATACTTAATTCTGTCTCATACAGTTCCACCTTTTTTATTTTTCAGAAATATGTTTTTCTCACTTGTCTCAGTTTCTCCTTCTAGGTACAATACAAAACACATACAAATCAAGACAACATAACAAATGACACAAATAAAAGTCCACAAATTCCCAGGCTAAATACAATCAGTCTTATCTCATCACCAGTCACCAGTGTCCTTCTGAATGTCACCTTCAGGATCTGTCCCTCCAAAGCCTCAGCTGTCTAGGAGACAAGTGGAGCTGCCTGCCCCTTCACTTGGGTGCAGTGAGTCATCCTTTTTCAGCCTTCCTGAGAGCTGTGTCTGCTGCGCTTCTAGGAGAACCTGAAAGGGCATCTCTCAAAATGGTGTCAAATCCATTGTCTTTATCAGGACCCAATCCTCTAGCCAGAGAGTCCCCTTCTTTCTCTTACTAACGTTAAGACCACTTCTGCTCACCTCCACCAAGGTGGCAGTGGCAGCCACAGATCGAATGCTTGTTGGCTGCCCTCTAGTCACTGGCTTCAGGATCTTGGACAGGGAAGCCACTGGCCTCTTTTGTCCTCCAAACATACCCTGATATTCAGAAATGCAGGGGGAGAGAGACAAGCAAGCTTAAAACACATAAAAGAGACCTGCAGCACTGGACTTACAAAAAAGAAACATGAAAGAGTTAAACAACTTTGCCTCAGGTTCTGCCAACCTCCCAGATCTACAGGAGGGAGAAACTAGGCTCTTTTGTAACTCTTTGCATTTCCCTGGCCCATTCCCAGATCTTCACCTATATTGAAATCATGATATCTAGAACCCTGTCAAATCCCCACCAGCAGGCTGCTCAATCCTTAGGCGTGTAAATCAACTTTCCTGATTCACTCACCCTCAGACTCACAAGATCTTTCACTGTATCTTGAATGAGATATCTTGTTAATCAAACCCTAGGCTGCACCCAAATCTCAGTCTCACCAGCCAAGGCCATCCTGTGGACCAGCCAGGGTGTTTTGACTCTGAAAAATCTCAACGGGTTTGGGAGGTGGGCACACAAATCCAAATTATAGTCGTTGCTCCCTCCCCTTCCCATTTGGACCTTTTCTGCTTTTTACTCTCACCTTCTTATCTCTTTGGGTTTGGAAGCTTGAAGAGGTTCACTCTATTATCCCTCCCCTGGAGAGAAACACCAGAATGACTGGTGGAACATCCTGTCAATCAGGGGAGAGGGTTGAGGGTCTCTACCATTCCAGGAATATTGGGGGAGACCCCATCTGTATGAGACAAAAAAATGATGACAAGTTCCCCACTTACTCAAATAAAAAAACCTGGAATCAGAAGGTAGGAATAAAAAGAGGCAGTTGTTTATTTCCTTCATGAAAGAGAACACTTCAATGATGGGATAAGAAGTGCCGACTGACTAGGTAGCAAACAGGCAATATAAACAAGTTCATAACATAAGGCTCCTCCCCCATTCCCTATCAGGAACCCCTGCATTGGGCATTGACCTACAATCCAAAACACATGTGACTGTGTTGAAGCTTCTTCCAATCCAGTTCAGGTGAGGAATGGGAAGCAACCAAGTTGTTTACTGCCCTTTCTTTTTTTCATCTCCTAAACTTGTCCTCAATCAACAAAAGGTAACAAACTAGCCCTTGTATGCAGAATGCTTGTTCTGAGAACAGCACACTCAATTCTGTCTCACACAGTTCTAAGAAATGTCACAGAAAAAATACATAGAACATGACATTTTCTAGGGAGGCAATTTTAACCCATTAGTGGTTCTGCTTACCTCTAAATCTACTATCACCTTTCCTAAAAATAATTAAATACAAATCAGAATTTAATTAGAGATCTACAAATAATTTCTAATCTTAAATCAGAAAAACTTCCAATAGTGGCTTTGCCCTTGATTAGCAGGAAGCTGAGGTTTAAAATAGATTAAAGCCTGTGTTATGTAATTAGCTTCAACTATCTTGTATTCTGGGGCAGCTGGGAGTACAGTAAATAAAGCACGGTGTGGAGTCAGGAAGATTTGAGTTCAAATTTGGTCATCAGGCTTTTAATAGCAGTGTGATCCTGGACAAGTCACTTAAACCCTATTTGCCTCAGTTCATCATCTGTAAAATGGTAATACACTGGAGAAGGGAATGACGGACTATTCTGGTGTCTCTGCCAAGGAAATCAACGGACCTATCCATCATGGACTATCATGAAGAGTCAGACATAAGTATTCCCACTATCTAATTAGCTTAAGCTTAAACTAAAAGAATTTTTAGTTTTAGTTTAAGGCAGAGGATTCATCCTTCCCTTATGGTAAACAACTAACACATTAGTTAATACTATGAGCTGAAGCCTAACCCTAGGAGCAGAGAATCCTCATAACTTCCTACTTAGTAAAGACACACCTGAAAACCACAAATAAGGACTAAAGGGTCAAAGGAACACCATTAGACAGAGATCATGTAAGATCGATATGGAGCAATGCTTGGAAGAAACTGCATATCTGATAGATACTATCTGATAGACACTATGTGCTGGGATGAGATTGCATGCCACAAGACCAGTAGCATGAAATTCAATGACATCAGGAAGCTCTGGAGCATCTGAGCTTTAAGTTACCCCATAATACATGTGTCCTGACTGGTTGTGTGTTTTTACTATGTGCAACTATTTTTCTCATTGATATTAGATGTATTTGTGGGAAAGAGTAGCATAGGTTTATGCAGGAAAGGTTCTATTGATACTTTGATTAGTATGCTGTTTCACTAAATACTTTTATTTTTAACTAATTAATTCCTTTGGCTTACTAGTAAAAATAAATAAATTAGTATGGCTTAAATATTATGATTTTAAGGGATGTGGACCCAGATAATTCTTTGTATATAAGGCAACTTTATCTAGCTTATATGCAAGTATATGAGGTACTGTCAGGTATTATATGTAAATAATAAATATTAGTCTTTAAACATTTTCATAAGGAGATAAATATAGCCACAGAAGCAATTATGAGACCTTTTTAATGCCATGCCATATTATTGCAAATCAGGAATGGAAATGAGATGAGGATCCATGTGACCTCACTTAGCCTGCCTATAGACTTACATCAAAGATTTTTAACCTGTCAGTGTTTAAACAGTCAGTGAAATGATCAAATAGGTTCCATCTAACACAGGGAAGGAAGTGGTCAGGATAAGAAGAACAACCCTAGAATGCAGTATTTTTCCACTTAAATTCATCATTTTTTCAGACAATAAGACTGAAAGTACCATTATGAAGAAACAAGGGCAAAAAGGAGATTTACTGCTGACCAAAAAGGATTAGTAATTCTTTGTTCACTCTCATAAAACTCACACCATACAACAGGGAAAAGATATTAAAGGAGCATTTAGAAGGCCAGTGGCAATGGTATATCATTGCAAAGGAAAAAGAATGAGAGTATGTGAGGTGAAGTACAGGACCTACAAAGGAGAAGTGAGTGTCCTCTGACTTCCTATGATCTTACAGAATTCGTCATATAATACTTTTTGAACACATGCATAGATCCTCCTTACAGATGATAGAAAAGCATTTTGAAATGGACATATATATTCTATGTATGTTTATCTATATACATATAGAAATTCTACTGCTGTCAAAATTGGTAGAAGAACCATCAGTGCTTTTTAGAAGATTGGGAACATTTTTTCATTTATAGCGAGGATATTTTTCTTTAGAGGACTGTAGTAAATGTATTTTCAGCAATCATATCTTACATTTCTAAAGTAATTTTTAGCATTTGTTCTGAATTGACTTCCCTTGATCTGAATTGAGAGAGAGGGAGTTTCCTATCCTGGGAGTTCCCTTTAGTCAAAGAAATCATAGGAATATTTTTTCTATCCCAATGAACTTTAAGCAAAATAAGTAATATATTTTATGGCAGGGTTCTTTCATTTAGGACATTGTTTACACAATATATAAGAATGAAATTTCCACCATAAACCCAGAAGATTTCAAATAGAAATAATTTTCCTTTAAAAATTCTGGGAGAATATAAAAGACATCGTTTCTAAATAGATTCAAATAGGTGAGCCAATGTTAATCTACAGATTACAGAATCCTATCACAAGAACCTAGAAGAAAACTAAATAGGACATCCAATTATATATTGGGTTCTATGATTTTAGAACTGTTTTGTAGAAATAAGTTACAACTTGATACATTTTGCATGTGAAATGGGGGGGGGGGGAAGCACCAAACTGGGAGTTAGGAGACCTGAATTATTCTGGCCTTGGATATTTATGTATTTTGAGCAAGGCACTTAATATCCAATTGATTAGACTGGTATCTGAAAAATAAGAATACCCAGCTAGATAATGTCTACCATTCTTTCTAGTTGTATCTTTGTAATTGAAGAGGACCAAAATGATTCATTGGGTAATGTTTTTTGACTTGCATGAACTGGATTTAAGTGAGGCAGAGTTGCAAAAAGTTGTAAGACTCACTCTCTCTTTTAAAGTAATTCCAAGTTCAGTGACAAGACTAAAGTCAGGGTGACTGGTCGTAGCTCTGGATGTAGAGAATGACCTTGATTTCTTTGATGTCTGACCAAGCTCTAAGTGCTCCACGATGCCTTCTTCTGCTGTCTTTATGGCTGTAGGAACAAATTGTTCTTATTTGTCTCTTCTGCCAAGGGAATTCTTTTCTAGCTCTAGTTTTTGTGTCTAAAAGTCTAAGGATTTTCAGGGCATACTTAAAGGGCCATATAAATGAGAAGACAAAGGGAGATTACTTAAAGGATAGACTATTTTGCTTACTGAGGACAGATTTATAAAAAATTTCATTTGTCAACAGGAGAACATAGTATACATATTTTTAGAAACACTTTGAAATGACCCATATTTTCTTTACACTATGTTTAGTGAAAAATTGTTGTTCAGTAAAATGCCAAGAGATCTTTTCGAATTTAATCATGTGACTCTGGCCAAATCACTTAACTTTTCTGAGTCTCAGTTTCTTCTTCAGCAAAATGGGAATATTAATACTCACATATGGTTGTTGTAATGAAAAGGCTTTTTGATTTCAGCAACTATGAAAATGAGTTATGATAATTATAATAATTATGCAGATAATTTTCTTGACTTCAAATTTCATTAGCATAGGGAGCTCCTAATGTGAAATATATCTTCTTTCAGATTGGCAAGTTATTTACTTCTAATATTAGAGAATTAACTAGAGTATACAAATGGTTGAATGAATTGTCCAGGGTCATGAAACCAATGTATGAGTCAAGACTTGAACCCCTGCCTTTCTGATTATGACTTTTTTTTTGTTCCCTTTAAAATGAAGCCTCTCTGATTATGATGACGATAGTAATAATGTTGTCATGCCAAAATATCATACATATCACATTGTACATAGATGATACCTAGTTATATATCTCTTTTCAAAAGTACTATCTAATGGGGGGCAGCTGGGTCCCTCAGTGGACTAGAACCAGGCCTAAAGATGGGAGGTCTTAGATTCAGATCTGACCTCAGACACTTCTTAGCTGTGTGACCCTGGGCAAGTCACTTATCCCCATTGCCTAGCCTTTACTGTTCTGCTCTTCTGCCTTAGAATTAATACACATTATTGATTCTAAGATGGAAGGTAAGGGCTAAAAAATTACTATCTAATAATATAGTTCTTGTAGTGGTAATTTTCCTCAATTTTATCAAAACAACCTTTAGATTCAGTAGTTGTGGCTCTTTTTTGTGTGTTCCAAGGAAGGCTTGGGTTTGAACCCAGAGATAAAATTGAGGCAAAATATCAAGGTAATACACTTAGATACCTTAGACTTCTCCAGGCAAGCTTTAAGTATAAGTATAATCTCATATAAGATTGTTGAGGAGAAAGATGAGGCTGTGTGTGTGAAGACACTGATTGTTATCTTAATGTTAAAGCTTAATGGGAAGAACACATTTAGAGCAATTAACACTAGTCAGGCTTAAAGTATACTTTTGGATCAGTTAAAGAGATGAAAACAGATTGAGGTGTCCAAACAAAATCCCATATCATGTTAATGAAACCCAGGGCTTCTTACCACAAAGCATCTAGGGAAAGATTAGCATTTTGCATCAAAAAGAGAAAGAGGATTGATAGATGTGTTCTTAGTAAATGATAAACAGGTTAAAAATGCAAACAATCGCATTTGGAACAAAGAGATCTCACTTCATAGAGCAATAGTAAAGGCTGCCAAGAGAGATTCATCATTGGATTTGTTAAATGTAACCAGAAGTGTTTTTTTTTTCCTCTGGACAGAATCTGTGAAACTACTCATATCCAACAGTGGAATCAAAAGGTATCCCATGGGTGACATCTGCATGAACTCCCCCCAAAATATATAATCAAAGAAACATTGACCAAGTGACTGAGTAATGCAGACATGTTGTAGACATGGAGTGGTTTATAACAAGGATTCAAAATCCAATCATCACTGCTAGAATCACAGAAATGATTCCTAAAAGATTTCAGACTTATAATTTATACTTATTATGTATTCAGGTGATGGAAACTATTAACTATATGATGGAGACTGCAAAAGTGTATTATCTACTAGATACCTAGACAGATCTGATCAGACGTCGATATATATTATAGCAAAGCCACTGATGACAAATTCTTATGTTACAAATAAACCAAAACCCTGAAATAACCTTGAAAATTCAACAAATTCACTTTACTGGACTTGGAGAGTCACTACAGATGGAACTATTGCCTGAAATCATCTGGAAATAATAATGACGCATAAAAAAAGAGGTATTTTGAATAGCTGCAGTTATAACAAATGCTCATAATTTTCAAATTACCTGAAATGAAACATTTTAAAACAGAACCAAAAAAAAAAATTAAGCCCATTTGGAAAGGGAAACTAGGTAGTTCAGTGGAAGGAGAGCCTGACCTAGAGATGGGATGTCCTGCATTCAAATCTGACCTCAGACACTTCATAGTTCTGTAACCCTGGGCAAGTCACTTAACATTAATTACCTTTTCCATTCTTCTGTCTTGGAATCAATACTTATTGATTTTAATATGGAAGGTAAGGGTTTAAAAAAACTTGGGAAGAAAACAAGGTGGACTCTATCATCCATGTTATTCTGATAACCAGAATTATCCATAAGATTCTCTCAGGAAATCTTCCTTAAATGATTTTATATCCCAGAAATCATATTCAGTTATAAAAAAGAGTTCTTATCTTTCTTTATGATAGACTACAGAGCATTAAATATATATATGCATATATATAAAGTGGACATACATACAAACATATATCTATAAGTATATATACATATATATTATAATAGAGACTTGTCCCAGGACTTTATCTGATTTCTCATAGTTAATGAAAATTATATTCTATAATAATAATAAATGATCATGCTACTATATATATATGCTATATTATTAATTTACTATATTTTTCTAGTGGAGTTGATCTCTGTATTTAAAGTATAAATTCAATTAATATTTTCAGAAAATTTTAGCAACCTTTTGAAAATAAATAAAACAAAAATAGGTTGCCAAGCATTTTTTCTTCTGGGCAACATACATTAGAATTAGTTTAAAACAAGAACAGAAAAAGAGCAAAATTAGAAAATAATCTCTTATTTCTTTCAATAATATTTTACTAACTCAAGATATGGTGAAGGAATGGAAAAAGAGGACGAGGAGGAGGAGGAGGAAGATGAGAAAGAAGAAGAGGAGGAAAATGAGAAAGAAGAGGAGGATTAAGGAAAGGAAGAGGAATAATAGAAGGAAGAAGAGGAAAAGTGGAGAAAGTAGAGGAGGAAGAACAGGAGTAGGAAGAGGAAGAGGTGGAGGAAGAGGAGGAAGAAAGAAGAAAAAAGAGAAGGAAGAGGAGGAGGAGGAGGAAAAGGGAGGAGGAAAATGAAAGGGGAGGGAACAAAAACACCAAAAGTTATAATTACTTTGCCTATGGAACTGTGAACTAAACAGAGTGAAAGCTGGGGAAAGATGTCTCAGAAAGGAAACTTTTTTGTTAGTTTCATTTTTGCTTCACTTTCTTTTAGCTCCATTTCTAGGGTCTGTAGAGTGAATCTGTCAATTTAGTCCTCAATGTCTAGATCCAGAATTCAAAATAAATTAGAAATATGTAGACTTTCTGGTACTAGTGATGCTCTTTGACTTATTCTCTTTACTTTTTGTTAATATGACAAAAACCAGGCCAGGGTTCGACATAAAGTAGCTAAGATATAATTGACAATTTGAACACTCCAAGGACCAAAATAATAGCTTTGGCCTTCATGGGTGGTTCAGTTAAGCATACAAGGAAAAACTCCACTGCAGAAGATGCTAGTGTTATTATTTCTGGGTCTGTCATCAACTTTTGCTCATTTTTTTACATTTGTAGGAAATCGGATGGCAACAATATTTTATCTCTATATTTTAACTAGTTTGCCAAAATTCTTTAGGATTCCAGCTTTGGATGTAGCTACTGGGATGGGAACAGTTTAGCAACAAGAAGCACCAGGGAATCCCTCTGTTGTTGAAGAGTTTGATTCATTGTAATTCAATTCGATTAAGCAAATGATTATTATATGCCTACAACATAGAAAGTAATATATTTGGGGCTAGAGATACAAAGAAAAAACCTAGACAGTTGCTGTCTTCTAGGAGCTTACATTCTTCTCGCTCTCTCTCTCTCTCTCTCTCTCTCTCTTTCTCTGTGTGTGTGTGTGTGTGTGTGTGTGTGTTGTGTGCATTGTGAAGGGTGAACATATCAGAAAATATTTCATAGGGAAGTGATGCCTGATGCTTTATAAACCACCTTAAGAACACAGTTAATTCATTTTAAAATCAGTGGCAGAGGCTTTTTGGTAAAAAATTGTTTCAAATACATCTATCTATCTATCTATCTATCTATCTATCTATCTATCTATCTATCTATCTATCTAGAGCTGTTCTTTGTGTCTGACTCGTGATTCCATTTAGGGTTTTCTTAATAAAGATACTGTAGTGGTATGCGACTACCTTTTCGAGTTTATTTTATAGAAGAGGAAACTGAGGCAAACAGGGTTAAGGGACTTGCCCAAGATCACAAAATTATTAAGTGTCTGAGGCCAGATTTGCATTTATAAGCATGACTCTTCCTGGTTGTATATTTCTGTATATTTATTATTATTATTATCTCTAAAGGAAATATTCCTTTGCAAAAGCTAACCTGGGGGGAATCTGGGTAGCTCAGTGGATTGAGAGCCAGGCCTAGAGAGGGGAGGGCCTAGGTTCAAATCTGACCTCAGACCCTTCCGAGCTGTGTGACCCTGGGCAAGTCACTTGACCCCCATTGCCTACCCTTACCACTCTTCTGCCTTGGAGTCAATACACAGTATTGACTCCTAGACAGAAGGTAAGGGTTTAAAAAAAATTAAAATTAAAAAAAAAGCTAACCTGGCTGTTAAGTGGTTAAATGAAACTTGAACACAAGATACCCATAAAACTGAGGAAGTACCATAGGTAGGGGTTAGAGAGACTGGACACCCCCAAACCCTCTTTAAGTATGCTGGTGAGCAGTGGGGAGAAGTAAAATGTAACATAACTGGCCACTGTTACCTATATATGGAACAACTATATGTATGTCTCTAGCACTAACAGACAGACACAGTGGGATTTGAATGTAATTTACTCCTTCCAAAACAAATATTAGATGCAGTTATATGAAATCCTGCCTAGGGGGAACAAACTATTCTAAAAAAACTGGCTTAACCTGAGGAGCTCTGGTCTGCATCTAGGTGCGGATCTGATTCACAAAAAGCTCAGAAAGCCCTAAGGAAGGATTTTAAAAATAGCAGTTTACTAGAGGTTCTTAAACATTTTTTGGGTTATGGATCACTTTGATACTTCTGCACCCCTTCTCAGAATAATGCTTTTAATTGAAGAAAACGAAATCTAAACAAATACAAAGGATACCATTGAAATACAATTAACAAACTATTATTAAAAACAAATCTATGGACTTGAGGTCTTAAAAAATCAGGACTTAAACATTTCTGGTGGGGAGGAACCCATTTATCAGCTGCAATTCGTTAGAGAAAACGGGTTATGGCAGAAGGAGATCAACATAAGAAGCAGCTCAGCAGATGATATCAGTAGCTCCATGGAAAAGTAGCAAGTGACAGCTTCTAGACTGAGAGGTGTTCTAACAAGAAGCAAGCCTGGGAGTACTGGTTGTCTGAGAGATAAATATTCCTTCTCCCACCACTGGTGTTAGAATAATCTGAGAGAGAATGGGCCTTTGTATGTTCAGTAGGGATTGTTCATGACTATTTTCCTTTCTAGAAATAAGTATTTTTTTCTATTCAGTTGAAAACATTATTCTGAGAGGAGACCCACAAGATTCCTCATACTGCCAGAAGAGACTAAGACACACACACAAAAGGTGAAATAGTTTTAAGTATATACTATATTTTGATATTCTTGTGGCCATTGTTTTTCATATTTTATGTAATATAAAGGTATAGATATAGATACACACATATTTGATGTTGGATTGTTTGTGTTTCCATGTAGTTATGTCAATTTTGCCTATGTTGTATTTTGTCATTATGATCTGAAAAAGAACTAGAATGTACACAACAAATTTATGGAGGCATTCTCTATGATAATTTGTGTGACAATTTTTGTGAGAATCCCATAAATTCTGGAAAATAATATTTTCCCCATTGAGTTCTATTCATTTAAATAATTCTAACTTATAAGTAGGCAGCTCAGATCTGTATTTTCTTCATTAATTATATATATTTTTTCACATTTAGATAATGGAGGAAGGAAATTGGTGAAGTAAGATAGAATATGGAGCCTGGAGTCAGGAAGACCTGAGTTCAAATCCAGCCTCAGACATTACTAACTAAGCAAGACATGGAATCTGTTTGCCTCAGTTTCTTCAACTGTAAAATATACATCATAATTACACAACCAGAGTTTTGGGGCAAAACTTTTCATCTTTTTGCATCAGTTTCTTAACTGAAACAACTCAACTTTTTCAACTCAGGGGTTGTTATTAATGTTGTCCAGTTGTTTCAATCATTTCTGACTTTGTGAGTTTTCTTTGCAAAGATCCTGGAGTGATTTGCCATTTCCTTCTCTAGCTCATTTTACAGATTAGTATATTAAGACAAATGGAGTTAAATGACTTGTCCAGGGTCACATAGCTAGTAAGTATCTGAGGTCAAATTTAAAGATTTAAACTCGGTTCTTCTTGACTCTAGGTTGGGTGCTCTACTGTGCCACCTAACTGCCCCAGAGGTTTATTGGTGATGGGCAAATGAAATATTTCTAAAGTTCTTATCTCAGTGCACATGAACAAGTGCTTACGAAATGCTTATTTTGTTTCTTATTTGCCTTTATACTTTGTTTTATTAAGTGCCCTTTACTGAGAATTTCATTTATTAAATTTTTTTTTTATTTTAAACCCTTAACTTCTGTGTATTGACTTATAGGTGGAAGAGTGGTAAGGGTAGGCAATGGGGGTCAAGTGACTTGCCCAGGGTCACACAGCTGGGAAGTGTCTGAGGCCGGATTTGAACCTAGAACCTCCCATCTCTAGGCCTGGCTCTCAATCACTCTGAGGAGGGCCAAGGCTACACAGTAAAATTAAAAGAATTATAATCCGAATGTTTAAAATCTTCTCACAAAATGAAGAGACAGAATTCGATTTTCTCTGAGCATCCAGAGTTCATTCAAGATCCAATGTCCTATGCCTATATCCAAGTTTGAAAAACTGTACTCTTCTGCTGAGTGACATTGATGTTGATGTTCTAGGAACAAGGCACTCCATTTCCCAACTGTCTGTATTTTCTCTGACTGTCCCCCAAGCCTGGAAAATTCTACCTCCTCATATCTTTCTATTGACCTGTCGTGGCTTCCTTGAAATAATAGCCCTAGTTCCATATTCTTCAAGAAACCTTTCTCAATCCTTCCTAATCTGGGTACCTTCCTTCTTTAAATGTACCCTTTTTTTCCCTTGTTGTTTTCCTCAGTAGAGTATGTTTCTTGAGGTCTATCTTTTGTCTCCTTTTGTTATCCTTAGCTTTTAGCATGATGCCTGGCATATAATAGGCACTTAATAGATTTTCATTAATTCATCAATTGGTTAGCTAAGATACTATATCATAGTGGAGAGAGCATTACATTTTGAATCAATGAACCTGAATTTAAATCTTGGTTCTGAGACTACAAGTGTTAATACTGTGGAAATCAATTATTATCTCTGATCTTTAGTTTTACTTCAATAATAATAACAATAACAAGCATTTTTAGCTCTTTAAGGTTTGCAAAATACTTTGAATAGATTATCTACTTTAATTCTTATAAGAACTCTGTCAGGTAAATGCTATTACTATGCCCATTTTACAGGTAAAAAACTGAGCCTGAGAGAGATTCATTGACTTGCACAGGGTTAAACTGTGTCTGACACAGACTGGGACCTTAGTTCTTCCTGATTCCAAGTCAAGCTCTCTACCCATTATATTACCTAGCTGCTACTCAACAAATGTTATTAAAAACGTGACATTTGCAAGTCCTTTTTCTAGGTGCTAGAGGTACAAAGATAAAAATGAAATTGTCCCTGCGCTGCATAGACATCCTGTTTATGCACAAAGAAACACAAAGTTCTTGCAAAATTGAAAAAAAAAGTAATGTCAAGAAAGAGAGAATTCTAATATGTAATGGGATAAGAAAAAGTTTTGTTTACATGGTTGAACCTGACCTGTGTGCTGCAGGAAGAAAAGGAGAGCCTTCTAAATGTGAGAGACAACTAATACAACAGCAGGAAAATGAGAGATGGGATGTTGTGTAGGAACAGTTAATTCCTTCATTTGTAAAATTAGGAGCTTGGAATGGATGAACTAAAAATCTATTCCAAGCATTTATTAAGCATTGTGCTTAACATTGTGCTGAGCAATGGGGAAACAAAGTCAAAGGTGCGATTCTCTCTCTCCTAAAAGAACTGCGATTCTAACTGTTGACTTTTTTAAATCCATAATCTTATGTTTGATTTCCAGCTTCATAAATGATTTAATGACTTTTCATAAATTAGAAATCAAAAATGATATTCCAAAACATACATCTCCAGTAATTGCACCAATTGACTATGTGTTTGAAGATATTGGGATCTCCTGCCATTCCTGAGTCTCTGTGCCATTTGTACATTTTGAATCTCTAGAGACAAAAGAATCCTTTAGGAAAATAAAGAACTATGTCTTATGGAATTGATATGGTGCAACGAAATGATTGCAAGATTCAGAAATAGGAGACATAGATTTAATTCCTTCTTCAGCCACTTACTAACTGTGTTTTTGAGTCAATCACTTAACTTCTCTAAGACTCAGTTCCTTATCTGTTAAATGAGAGGGTTGAACTAAGTGATTTCTAGTATGTCTTCTGGGGGTAGCTAGGTAGTCCTAGTGGATAGAGTACTGGTCTGGACTCAGGAAGACTCATCTTCCTGGATTCAACCTTGACCCCAGGAGGGTTACTCTACCTACTGAGCCAAATTGCTATCTTTTACACGTTAAATACACTATTTGACTATTAATTTAAAGAAAATTTGATATTCAATCACTTACCCATATTGTGTCTTGGGGAAGAAATGGTTGAATCTTTACTTTTTTCCTCAATTCCTAGATTATACTTTTCTATGTGAATGGTCAAACTATAGGTGATTGCTTCTTCTTTTATAATAGTACTGAAATGCTTCATATTTTGTGAACTTTGTTCATCACTCAAATAAATGGGATCAACTTTCTCTCATTTTTAAAGTCAAAAGAATTTGAATTGTGTGAAACCTTGTAAAAGCAGTCCAAGAGATACATTTTAGTCACTAAAGTGTGAATACACCACTGCCTGACTTTTAGGAGGCACTTTGCAAAAGTCCTCTGCTCAAAGCATTCTAAAAGTTTCTAAACTCATTATTTTCTTTTCACTAGTTTTCTGACATATTTTATGACTTAAAAATGAAAATGATAAAGGGGGAAAACTGCTACTGATTGCTTAACATTGCTTCCAAAGCAAAATAAGAAGAAACCTGTCGGGACTTCTGGTTAAGATGGTGGCAGAGTAAGGAGCAGCTGCTCGATCTCTCCTAACCAAAGCATACAGGACTCCTCAAGGGGACATAAAAACGAATCCAGACGAACGAAGGGACCCCACAACAGGGCTCAGCATTGAAGATACTTGGAATCGGGGCATTTCCACACTATAAAGGGGTGAAACGGCTCTAACTAAAACGTGAGAGGAATAAGCCCCTCCCCCACCCCACACACCACGCACAACGCCAAGGCCAACGCACAAGAGTGAAGGCAGGATTGGGGCACCCAGTAAGTGACTGGCAGCTACAGGACTTGTACCTGAGAGCTGCAAGACGTAGGACGCCAAGTGGCTAAAGAACTTGAGTGGGCTTTCCTGAGCATCTGCGCGGGTGAAGGCAGTGCCCTAGGCGCGGACAAAGATCTCGAGCGCAGGCTTGGACCTTGAGTGGGGACCCTGTGCAGACCGGAGCGCGGCTATGGAAGCAGCCCCTGAGACTGCTGAGGAGCCTCGGGCAGAGGGGCAGACTGGGGACGACCAGGAGGCTCAACCCCGAGAACAAGGAGACCTGAGCCCTCCTCAGGAGTCTAGAAAGAGCAGACAGACCCTGAGTGTGAAGACAAAGCTGAGAAGGGGCAGGGCTAACAATGGCAAGCTGAGAACCCCAGAAGAAAAAGATTATCAAGAAAAATTCTGGAATACTCGACAACGTTTACACAGAGAAAATCCAGACAACAGAGGAGGACAAACAAGTATCCAAACCTTCCCAAAACAATGAAAACTGGTCACAAGCTATGGAAGAGTTCAAAAATGAGATGTTAAGGAAGATGGAAGAGATTTGGTAAGAAAATAACAGTTTAAAAGGCAGAATTTTGCAATTGGAAAGTGAGGCTCAGAAATCAAATGAACTGATAAGCAAATTGAACACCAGCAATGACCAGATTGAAAAGGAAAACCAAGAGATCATAGCCAAAAACCAGTCCCTTAAGGCTAGAATTGAGCAATTAGAAGCCAATGATCTCTTAAGACAACAAGAACAAATAAAACAAAGTCAAAAGACTGATAAAATAGAAGGAAATATGAAATATCTCAATGAAAAAGTGACAGACCAAGAAAACCGGTCTAGAAGAGACAATTTGAGAATTATTGGTCTTCCAGAAAGAGCAGAAATTAATAGAAACGTGGACTCCATACTTAAAGAAATTATTCAGCAAAATTGTCCTGAAGTTCTACATCAAGAGGGCAATATAGACATTGAAAGGATCCATAGATCATCCTCTACACTGGACCCAGAAAAGTCAACACCCAGGAATATAATAGCCAAATTCAAGAGCTATCAAGTAAAAGAAAAAAATCTTACAAGAAGCCAGAAAGAGACAATTCAAATATTAAGGAGCACCAATCAGGATGGCACAGGATCTGGCAGCCTCCACGTTAAAAGACCGCAAGGCTTGGAATACGATATTCAGAAAGGCAAGAGAGCTGGGCCTTCAGCCACGAATCAACTACCCATAGAAACTGACTATATACTTCCAGGGAAAACTATAGGCATTCAACAAAATTGAAGATTTCCAAGTTTTTGCACAAAAGAGACCAGGACTAAATGGAAAGTTTGATATCCAACTACAAAAATCAAGAGAAACATGAAAAGGTAAATAAGAAACAGAGGGAAAAGAAAGAAAACTCATAATTTTTAAATTTGACTCTTTAAGGGCTTAAATAAGATCTAATTATCTGTATTCCCATGTTGAGAAATNTTCAGCAAAATTGTCCTGAAGTTCTACATGAAGAGGGCAATATAGACATTGAAAGGATCCATAGATCATCCTCTACACTGGACCCAGAAAAGTCAACACCCAGGAATATAATAGCCAAATTCAAGAGCTATCAAGTAAAAGAAAAAATCTTACAAGAAGCCAGAAAGAGACAATTCAAATATTAAGGAGCACCAATCAGGATGGCACAGGATCTGGCAGCCTCCACGTTAAAAGACCGCAAGGCTTGGAATACGATATTCAGAAAGGCAAGAGAGCTGGGCCTTCAGCCACGAATCAACTACCCATAGAAACTGACTATATACTTCCAGGGAAAAGTATAGGCATTCAACAAAATTGAAGATTTCCAAGTTTTTGCACAAAAGAGACCAGGACTAAATGGAAAGTTTGATATCCAACCACAAAAATCAAGAGAAACATGAAAAGGTAAATAAGAAACAGAGGGAAAAGAAAGAAAACTCATAATTTTT
>NC_058130.1:317248382-317399431 GCF_016433145.1 Gracilinanus agilis | reverse complement strand
AAATATACAAGGAGTTAAATCAATTGTATAAAAAATCAAGCCATTCCCCAGTTGATAAATGGGCAAGAGACATGAATAGGCAATTTTCAGGTAAAGAAGTCAAAAGTATCAATAAGCACATGAGAAAGTGTTCTAAATCTCTAATAATTAGAGAAATGCAAATCAAAACAACTCTGAGGTATCACCTCACACCTAGCAGATTGGCTAAAATGAAAGAAGGGGAGAGTAATGAATGCTGGAGAGGATGTGGCAAAATTGGGACATTAATGCATTGCTGGTGGAGTTGTGATCAGATCCAACCATTCTGGCTTGCAATTTGGAACTATGCTCAAAGGGCTATAAAAGAATGCCTGCCCTTTGATCCAGCCATACCATTGTTGGGTTTGTACCCCAAAGAGATCATAGATAAACAGACTTGTACGAAAATATGTATAGCCATGCTTTTTGTGGTGACAAAAAACTGGAAAAAGAGGGTATGTCCTTCAATTGCAGAATGGCTGAACAAACTATGGTATATGCTGGTGATGGAATACTATTGTGCTAAAAGGAATAATAAACTAGAGGAGTTCCATGTGAACTGGAAAGACCTCCAGGAATTGATGCAGAGCAAAAGGAGCAGAGCCAGAAGAACACTGTACACAGAGACTGATATACTATGGTAAAATTCGAATACAATGGACTTCTGTACCAGCAGAAAGTAATGACACAGGACTGCTCTGAGGGATTTATGGTAAAGAATGCTACCCACATTCAGAGGAAGGATTACAGGAGAGGAAACATATAAGAAAAACAAATGCTTGAACGCATGGGCTGAGGAGGACATGATTGGGGATATAGACACCGATGCAACTAACAACAATTTGGAAATAGGTCTTGAACAAGGACACATGTTAAAACCAGTGGAAATGTGCATTGGCCATGGGTGGTGGGAGAGTGGGGGGTGAAGGGGAAAGTAGGAGCTTGAATCATGTAACCATGTTAAAAATGAATATTAATAAATGATTAAAAAATTAAAAAAAATCAAAATAATAAGAAAATGAGGGAAGCTTTGAGTTTATTATCAAGAGGAAAATAGAAGCAAAATTTAAGAAACAAGATATTGACCTTTCACAACTATTGATCTTTCAAAATAAAATTCAGTGGATGCAAAGGGACTAAGAAGAGGGGACTGACAATTCTGAGCTCTCTAAATGTTTTTGGTTCCTATGTGAATGGAGTATTTAATTCTGTTATATATGAGTAACATGGAATTGTATGTAGGAACTAAAGTTTTAGTTAGGCTTCATGTAAGTTCTGAAGAATTAAGCTCTGTGCATAGGTAGGAAAAGCTTATGTAGGAAATATTTAGATTCAGCAAACTGAAGCAACTCAAATAAAGCATAGACATCATCTAATAGTGCAAAAATGTGGGGAGGGAATGACAGAACCAGAGTAATTAGAGGTTGAAATTCACTGACAGTGAAACTCATTTTTCTAACTGATGGTGAGAGAAGCCTAGTGGAAGGGAAAGGAAGATGATTCACAATTTGTCCTTCATATACTTAACTTACTGATAGTTTATCAACTGGGTTCATATTCTTTCTACCTACACTTAAAAATTTCATGAAGCGAAAGTATTTCTGACACAACATTGATTATTTTCCTGAAGAATATTAAAGGTATAATTTATACTGTGGGCATTATTTTGGATTGAAAGAGTTAGTAGTATTTTGGTTAAAGAGTAAATCTTTCTCACAATGTCTTTAATTAACATAAAGTTATTTAGGTAAAACTATTTAAGCGAATTCATAAAATACTCCACTGGAAGTGAAGAATCTGATTTTTTAACTTTTCTATTGAATCATTAAAGTTACTTTGGATCTTTGGCTTTGCTTTGACCATTGCAAACCATCTAAAGAGATTTTTAAAAATAGGAGAGAAGAAATGTACAAGAAGTTCTCTTCTCAGAAGGAAAGTTCAAGAAATAAAGTACAGTAAATAAAGGAGATAAAATTTAGAAGGTCATCTTTTTCAATAGGGAAATAGTTTCTTTAATTCCTCATGGGAATGTCTCATATTGGTTTGGCTACTAATGGTGTCTTATGAATTCAGGATCATATTTTTTAGTGGCAAAAAATGCTTATAGTTTTAAAAAAAATTCTGATGTTAGATTTTCATTATTCTAAGGTGTGGAAACTTCATGAGCTCCCTTGCTTGGGGTCCTTGTGATGCAGTTATGTCCACTGAGATAATGTCAGTAATATTGGTCCCTATATTTCTTGACAGCATTAATGACCCATCTCTGAAGCTTCTTTTACAGATCTGAACTTAATTCTTCAGACTATTCCTTTGGTACTCTACTCTCTCTTTCTTGTGTCATTTTCACCTAAATTGTTAATGAAATGCCATCACCTATGAACAACATTTTGCTTCTCTTTACATGGTAGTTGTGAAAGAGAATTCTTTACTCTCTTCTCTGTCTTGAGTTAACACTAACTGAAGTACCCCTACTTAATATCTCATTAGACTGAAGACAGGGTTAACTCTCCTTTGTCTACTTTTAAATTGAATCAACAAAAGATTGAACACCCTACTCTGTACTAAATCAGAATCTAGCAAGGTACTTAGAGAATTCAGAAGTCACTTACTTAGACAGCTTCATCCTTTTAACTCAGTACCAAACTTGTAAATCCTATGATCAGAGATGACACCTTCAGAGGCCTTTGATAAGAGTTGATACCTTCAGAGGATGAGAGGGGCAGTATCTGTGGCTTTTGCACCTCTCATCCTCTGAAGGTATCAACTCCCTCAGAGCAGATTGTCTTTGAGAAGTTACTCTGAAGAGATTGTCTTCTGAAGATAGTCTTCTAAATGGGGAGAATCTTTGAGGTAGCTTCCTTGGAGACTGCAGCTTGCATCTTGGGCTTGTAGCTTGGCTTCAACTTAGACTGAACTATTTCATTGGGTAAGTGAAATGCTAACTCCTTTCCTAGTTTCCAAAGAGACTAACTTCCATCTTCGAGGAGGCCATATGGTTACTCATCACCAGCCTTCCTGGTGGAGAGCTAATTAATCTCTGCCTGGATTAAGCAGACCCAGAGTAAACATTAGGTTGATAGGATAGATAACCTCTCTAACCTCTTCACATTTCTCTACTTAATTGTTTCCTCTCCATTTTGTAAATATTTGTCAACAAATTTCTGACTCAAGATATAATAAATATTGGTGACCACATAATTTCATAAAATGATTGTCTAACCATTAATTTTCACCTTTACATAGTAATAATAACTCACAATGATAAAATTATTTTCTTACTAAAATAAATATAAATTTGAGGGAGCTAGTTCAAAAGTTATTTACCATTTTTAGATAAATGAAAATCAGGAAGGTTAAGTGACTTGTCCAGTTTGATGCATATAGTAAATGTCAGAGTCAAGATTTGAACACACTTTTCCTTATGGTAAGAACAATGCTTTGTCTATTTTATTATGATTTCTTATGAGAGAATGTTAATGCAAGTCAATAGATTTGGGTCTAATTGTAACTCTTAGCCATAACTGATTTCTGGCCACTACAACTTTTCATGATGATTACCAGACCTGCAGTATTCCAAACTCTAAAACGATCTTTACTTTTTTCTTATAAAAATTTCCTTTCACTCAGGCCCTGACTTATAGCCAAAGAAAAGGATATTAATAAATAAATTCATACTAAGGTATACATGGCCAATTTCTTACCTTACCCAGATGTATTTGAATTTCAAAACTACATACATTGAAGTACATTTTAAATGAAGCTAATACATATCAATATTTGAGATTCAGAGACTGACATATTGAATTTCCTGGGCATCAGCTTCTTTTCATTCCTCAAATCATTACTGATGATTTCATCTCTGGGTAAAGTGAGCCTTATCTACAAATTTTTTTTTGTATCAGTAGGCAAACTATGATAATAACAACTATCATTGCCATCACCAAATCACATCTTGAATACATAGACTCATTTTCAAATTTTATCCTTTAAAACAAACAAAAGTCACAAGAGAAACTGAAATGCTCTACATCTTTTTGAGAAATATGAACCATTTGGGCACATAAAGGTTTTTTTTTTATTTTTTTAAAGTTACTGACTGCTTAGCTTTATGAACAAAAGTCTTTTGGCAACTTTATTCTTTTCATCAAACCAGTAGTCTTCTTCTCCTGAAGATTCTTCCTCTGATAGTTCAGTTTTTCTCAGAGCCTCCCTTTTAATGAAAGTGCCCAGGCCAGCCATGTGCATGCCTTTGTTCTTCTCTGAGTTCCATTCCTCACTCTCTGGACTACTTTTGTTCATCTTTATCTCCTTCTCCCAAGCCTTTTCAAATTGTTTTTAAATATCATCTTCCTCCAGTAGAATGTAATCTCATAAGAAGCAGAGAAGAACTTTATTTTTGCTTACATTCATATTCCCAGTGCTTAGCACAAAGCCTATAACACAGTACACACTAATAAATGCACTTTACTTGATACAATTGCAGGTGATCTTTAGAAACTCAACAGACTAACCCAACTGACACCAAAGCCCCATTCTAAGTTTTTATCTATTTTACATGGAAAGAAGATACATTTGGTATCTAACTTCTAAACATCTATTCTTTAATGAAATTTAGCAATATAATTTTAGTTGCATTTTGAAGGTATTACTGTGTTATAGGGAGATTTTTTCATTTTAATTACTCCAATGATTTCTGAATAGTGACTGATAAAGGACTGGTTTTCACACTTGATACTATTTTCTATAGCCCACCTTTGGCACAGAAGACAATCATACATTAGATCTTCCAGAATTGTGAGTTGGAATTTCTGCGACAGCTTAAAAATGGTTTAAAATATAATTACCTTTGTCAGTTGACACAGCATACTATATTGGGAAGCACTAATCAGAAAATTTTACTATGAAATGTGCAGTCCCCTAGGGCTCTATTCTTGTCCCTTTATTTTTATATTTATATGCATTTCATGGCAGTATCATTAATAGATCTCAATTTGATTATCATATCTGTGCCACTATTATTCAGATTAGCTAACTGGTTCTTGAGGAATCAAGTTAGATGACTTCTCACTACATTTTCTGTCTTCTTATATCTGAGATTGAATGAGAGAAAAAAGACATGTGTAAGACAGTACGCATATACTGACCTTTGTATACTAAGAGTTCTAAGCCCTCTCCCAAATGCTGATAAAAAGAAGGTATGTGACATGATAAATAGTATATTGCACTTGGAGTTTTCAAGGTTTGATCTCATCTAATATTTAGATTTGTAACTTGGCAAGTCACTTTAATCTCTCTGAGCCTTATGGCAACTCAGCAAGACTATGTATGGTTGAGTTTGGCTGGTGGAAAGACTCACCACTGAAAAAAATCACAAATCTTTCATGTATAGCTAAAACATTTTTCAAGGTTATCATGTGATAGCTTTACATTTTATAAATTCTTCAAACTGAATGCAATATTTTGTGAAATCCAAAGAAATTGGTTAGATATTACATTAGAGAAATTGACCAGAATTTCCCCTGAGCAGATTTTAAGGTACTTTTGAGCCCCAAACTCTCTGTGTATGGCTCTATAACACTATGCTAGAAGGTACTGGCAAAGATAGCAAACAGGAATACTGCTTCTGTCCTCCAGGAGCAGATAATTTCATTACTGTGGTTGAATCATTTTTTAAAAATTCAATTATTCAATAAATATTCTCCTTTTACACATGCACACAAAACAAGTTACATCCATAATGCCTACATTATTGGAATGTTGGTACATAATGAAAAGGGAAAGATAGGAACTTAACTTGGGCAGCACATGATTAAAAAACCAAGGTGGAGAATCTTCTTATATTCTTATATAATCACATAACAAATTAAAACTCCACAGAAGGTCAAGGATGCCACATGTGAGTGGAGGCAGTGATTTGGGCAGATAGATACTATATAGGTGGGAAAGGGAAGAATCATGCAATAGATCCTATGATTTCTTGACTGCCTTCTATGTGACCAACATTGCATTTGATATGGAGGAATGGACAAAATAAAGATGTAACATTTCCTGCCTTCAAAACAATTATAACATAGTTTATGAGTGTATGAAAATGTTAAAAAAAAGAGAGAGAGAAACCACATGAGAAACCTATATTGTATTTGTATGTAATAGAAATAAAGAAAGAAGATAATGATTGATGTGAGTTAGAAATGTTGGAGAAGGATATATAGCAGAAGGGCAATCAGAGTTCCTTCTTGAAAGATGAATGGCTTTAGATAGAGTAAGGGAAAGAGAAATTCCTGGCAGAGAGAATTGTAAAAACAAGGAAGTTAAGGTAGGCATGAATATAGTGTGTGTGGGTGGGTGGGTGGGGGAGAGGAGGAGAGTATTGGGAGGTAGGGAAGTTGTGCTGGTATAGGTGAGTCCATCTCTTTACTCTGTGCATTTCATTGTCTATCAGTCAGTCAAAAAGCATTTATTAATCAACTAGTGGGTGCCAGGCATTGTACTAAGTGCAGATGAACCAAAGAAAGGCAAAAGGCAGTTTCTGTACCTCAAGAAGCTTATATTTTAATGGGGGAGATAACATTCAAATACATATGTACAATTAAGCTATAAGCAGATAAGTTGGAAATAACACTCAGGGAAAGGCTCCAGAATTTAGGGATTGGGAAAGATGTCCTGTAGAAGATGGGATTTGATCTGAGATTTGAAAGAAACCAAAGAAGCCAGGAGGCAAAGATGATGAATGAGAACGTTCCAGCGATGAGGAACAACCAAAGGAAACCCCTGGAACCAAGAGATAGTGTCTTTTTTGAGGAACAATAAGGAGAACAATGCCTGACAGTCTTTTCCTTGTCAAATCTGTCTCCTGGTTTCTTTTATATCTCATATAAAGTCTCATTTTCTGTAAGAAGCCTTTCCTACACCTCCTTAATGTTATTGCCTTCTCTCTGAGATGATCTCCAATTAATTCCATCTATATCTTATTTATACATAATTTTTGTGTATTGTTTTCTCCTATTATATTATTCTCCTTGAGGGCAGGTACTGTTTTACCTTAATTTAGATCCTCAGTGCTTATTTGGCACATAGTAAGTAGCTATTTAATAAATATTTGTTGCCTTGATTTGATAAAGAAGGCAGTGAAGAGAGAGAACTGTTTGGAGAAGATAGCACATGTTGAGCAATAGTGGGAACTAAACTTAGATAAATAGGTGGTTCCAGATTATGGAGGGTCTCTCAGCCAATATGCACCTACTATTTTAAGTACCTACTATGTTTCAGACACTGCAGCCAGGCAGAGACATTGGGATTTCATTCATAAAAACTGTAGTAGGTCTTTGAAGAAATTGACATGATTAGTGGTATTGACATCAAGAAGTGTTTTGGGAAGACATACTAATCATATAATCAATTTATCAATAAGTATTTATTAAGAGTTTGTTTCTACCAGGCAAAAACAGAAATAAAACACTATGAAAACAAAACAAAACAAAACAAAACAAAAAAAGCGGACATCTAGGTGGTTCAGTAGATAGAGAGCCAGGCCAGGAGAAGGGAGGTCCTGTTTTCAATTCTGGCTTCAGATCCTTCCTAACTGTGTCACCCTAGGCAAGTCACTTAATCCCAATTGTCTAGCTATTGCAGCTCTTATTTCTTGGAAAAAATGTAGAGATTCTAAGGCAGAAGGTAAGGACTTTCACAAAAAGAAGTAAAACAGTATGGTTTGGGAAGAATCCAGTGGCAAAAATACAAGTTATGAAGGAGACTTTTGCTATAATTTAGATCTAAGATGATGAGAGCCCGGACTATGGTGAAAAAGGCGAGGAAGGGGTAACATAAAATTTAAAACAAACTTTTAAACTGTGATATGAATTGAACAAGTTAATTTTCTTAAAAAAGATGTTCAAGATGCTTAATTTGTAATGTCATGGAGTAGCTGGCGGCTAAACTTTTACACCATGTAGTGATGCTTTCAACAGTTGTTTCTACTGTTAATAGCTCATAAGTAGCACTTTACAGTTTGCAAAATGTTTTGTATTTATTATTTTATTCAAATCTATTCCCTATTTGTATCTCTAGCACTCAGCACATTGCTCTGCGCGCAGTCAGTTAATAAATGCTTTCATTCATTGAATCTCTGGTCAACACTGTGAGGTAGGTGATACTATTATGCTGATTTTCAGGTAAGAAAACTGAGGGTAAATTACTTGCCTATGGTCAGATAGTCATCCAATAACTCTGAGGCTGGATTCAAACCCAAGTGGTCCTGAATTCCAGCTCATCCTTTTATCTACTATTCTCCCCTGTTTCTGGAAAGATTATTCTAACCTTTATAACTCCAATGCCTAGCATGTTATCTGTCAAATAATAACTGCTGGTTGATGACTAATGAACGGTTCATCACCAAAAGCCTGGGGACAGGACTTTTAAGGTAGGGAATGTCTCTTCCTTGTACTTATGGTTTCATAGAGTCTAAAGATCTGAAGAAATGTGAACATATTTTAGAAGCATTTTTTAGAATATTTTTATAAAAATGAATATTTTCCCCAATTACATGTAATAATATTTTTAACATACACTTATTCTGAAATCATGAGATCCAAATTGTATCTTTTCTTCCTTTTCCTCCCTCCTCTCTGAGATGGTAAGCAACTTGGTCTGGGTTAGACACATATAATCAGAAAACATATCTTTGAAATCACATTTTTTCCCCTGAGAGAAACTTTGTAACTAAAGAGAGGGATGAGATTTTTTTTTGGGGGGGTTACACGCAATGATAAAGTCCCTAGAAGGTTGAATGGACCTTCTTAGGAATATTTAAAGGAAGGCATAGAGAAAAATCTCAAAGGATGAGAAAATTGTTACCTATGTCACTGGAGATAGTAATAATAGTAGTAGTAATAATAATGGGCAGCTAGGTTGTGCAGTGGATAGAGTGCTGGACCTGATGTCCTGAAGCCTTGTCTTTCTGTATTCCAATCTGGCCCCAGACACTAACTAGCTATGTGACCCTAGACTAATCACTTACACTTGTTTGCCTCAGTTTCCTCATTGGTAAAATGAGCAAGAGAAGGAAATGGCAAACCATTTCAGTATCTCTTCCAAGAAAACCGCAAATGGGGTCACAGAGTCATGTAAGACTGAAAAATGATTCAACAAAACTGCAAAATTAGTAATAATAACTAGAATTTCTATAGTACTTTAAGGTTCAGTGTTTGACCAATATGATCTTATTTTTATTCTCACAGAAATTGTGAGAAGATGCTTCTATTCTCAATTTTTAAAGGAGGAAAGTGAGGCAAAAAAAACCAAACAAACCCTGATTCATATATCTATCTAATATCAAAGTTAGTTTTGAATATAAGTAAGAGGTCTAGGAATCATTCAAGGAAAAAAAATAATGAAAGACTCAGTAATGTACAAATGACCTCACCCTTCCCACTATAACTAAATTGCCATGATGATGCAGATAAACTCTCTCTCTCTCTCTCTCTCTCTCTCTCTCTCTCTCTCTCTCTCTCTCTCTCTCTCTCTCTCTTCTCTCTCTTCTTTCTCTTCTCTCTCTCTGACTGCCTGGCCTCATTTCTGTTGTTAGCATTTCTGTATGTGAGGAACCAAGCGGAGTGTGAAATTCCTTCTATTTGACTTCCATTTGCCTTTACTTCTGATTATGGAACAGCCAGCACAAGTGACATAATAAGGAGTAATTTATTGGTCCATATGGCTGTGAGACTACTTGATCATTTTAATAAGACTGATCTCCAAAGGGGCCAGTTGATGATATCATTATTTCTTTTTTTCTTGTAAAGTACTTGTAGGATGGAGGTTAAATAGGTTCTTTTTAAAAAAGCTTTCTGAAAATGGTGTCATTTTGATATTAATGCCTATAATGATTTAGAAAGAAGAGTGTATCAGATCACTAGGCAGTTAACAAAAGGATGTTTACTTTGCCCTACAATAGCCAGGATATGCAACAAGGATGATATAGTGACATTTAGATTCAGTATAAATAGATATGACTCTGTAGTATCAAGTGATAACATTTGTACAATCCAGTGGAATTGCTTATTGGCTCTGGGAGGGAGGAGTAAAGAGGGGAGGGAAAGAACATGAATCATGGAAACATGGAAAAATAATGTGAAGTATATTTTTTAAAAAGATATGACCCTGTAGAAACACATCTGGCTAAAGGGGAAGTTATAGTGGCAGTCAGGCACCCAGGTACTCAGGTCTTAAAGGCCCAGACTTCACATAGATGAGAATTTTTTATTCTTTTTAGGTGCTCAGACATCTGTGTCAAGGGAATCAGGCCCTAGTCAGGTCTCCAAGAAAGTTTTTTTTCTTCTTTTAAGAAAAATCCATTCTTCTTGTGGGCATTTAGGTGGCATAGTAGATAGAGTGCCAGGACTGAAGTCAGGAAGTCTGATCTTCCTGAGTTCAAATCTGGCCTCAGACACTTAAAAGCTGTGTGACCTTGGACACATCATTTAACCCTTTTGCCTCAGTTTCCTAATCTATAAAATGAGCTGGAGAAGGAAATGGCAAACCACTCCAGTATCTTTGCCAAGAAAACCCCAAGTGGAGTCAGGAAGAGTTAGACATGATTGAGATGACTGAAATGCAACAATTCTTGTAGGGGATAGGGAGGAAGCAGGACCTAACCTATGCTATGGGAAACAGTAGATATAAGTCCCATCATGGGGGCATAGGTACATGTGTTTTAAACACAAATAAAGCATCACAGGATGGCTAGCCTTTCAGGAAAAAGATCAGTCTGCCTCCCCTTCTAAAGGAAAAGAACCATTTGTTGAGTATCTACATAGTAAGGGAGAGAAAACCAATATACTTTACATACATATATGTAAAAGAAAGTGGGACAAGCAAATAAGAGAGAGTACTGTAAGAAATACTGGACTAAAATTTAGGATTTGGGGATTCTAATCCCTGTTCTGTCCCAACTCACTAATGACTAACCATAGGATGCTAGGATCATGCCTTAAGTTTTATTGAGTCTTAATTTCGCCATTTACAAAATGAAGAGGTTAGATGAAGTGACCACTAAAGGGCTTCCTAGTTGTAATATTCTTTGATTTGTTGAGAAGCACAAAGTTCATAGGAAAGAAAGGTCACTTCTGGTTGCATTTGAACTGAGGAGGAGAAAGTCATAACCAGAAGACTTCAGGGAGGGGGCAATACCACTTGGGTCATGACAATAGGTTAGCGTAGAGCATGGACTAGGTTTACTTTCAGGGGAAGGGGCAATGGGAATATTTCCCCCAGTGTGTGCTGCAAATACAGCCCAAGAGCTACGCACAAATATAGCCCTGACCTGGGGTAGGGTATTTCAACAAGCAGAGATAGGCCAAGGAAGATCATTTTTAGCAGAGCAGGAGATGAATAATATCTCAGTTTGTGTTCACCTTCAAATTGGAAGAAACATACTTACTATTCAAAAATAAGATAACACCAGACTAAAAATGATCTTGCAAGGAACCAAAGATAGACTTCCTTCTGATTTTTGAAACATAACTCCAGAAAATTTAGCAGTGTCATAATTAAACTAAACAAAGCTCCCCTAGCAGTGTCAGAAATTTTGCAGCTAGAGAGAGCATATGACCTGCTATGACTAAGAGAAAGATTAACTATGATGACACCAAGTGGCTGAAGCTGTAATACCCGACACCTAAACAACCTGTTGGAAGGGTGGGGTCTCTGGCATCTAAGTTGAAAGAACAAGTAGCTGACTAAGTTTCTTCTCCTTTTAGTTGGTTATTGTAGTCATGTCCTCCTTAACCCATACAGGTTACATTGTTGATGAACAGTTTCTGTCCTCTTCCACGGTAGGATCAGGCTAGTCATTAGTATTTACATAGCACCTTCCTTCCATGGATCTCCGAGTGCTAAGGGATTCTGTTTTATAGCCATCAGTGGAGGCAGTTTGTTTTTCTATGAACATACTGAAATTATACATTGGGCAAATTAGTGAATTTTACCAAATATGTCTCAGGGATAAATATAGCAGTTTTCACAGTGAATGTTTTCCATTTCTCAGGAAATCTATGTTTGTCATGAAATGACAGATTTTTGGGGGAGGGTTTCGGGAATGGAGTGGTTGCCTTTCAAAACTGCTTTTGAATTTCATTAAAAAAAATGAGACGAACCTGCAAAATATTTTACATCTTAATAAAACTACTTAAACATGATCTTTTGGTGTGTTGCAAGTGGAAAGGATTTTTTAACACATCTACTAAGGAAACAGATTTTACTTTTGAGCTCCCAAGCGATCATTATAAACAGTGAGTTAAAAATTTTAAATTATGAAAAATATCTTGCCTTGGGAAGTTTATGTGAATTGATACCAATAAACTAATCTTGGAATGTTGTAACTGAGAATTAATGTGCTTTTATAAAATGATACCTTTGCTATTTTTCTGTGTGGTAATGCAAAAGGTAATCAAAATTTAAAATATGACTTGACTTAAAGCATAAATTGGCATAAACTAGTTCATGTTTCTAGCCCTGGTATTATATATTTACATATATGTATATATGTATTTTTAAAAATATTAAATGAATAAAATACTAACTATAGAAGTAGAAGTACTCAGAATTTTTATGCCTATTGAGAACATATAAATAATATAAAGGATAAAGCACAGAAATGACCTTAAATTATTTCTGAGTCTGCCTAGTTACCTCTCTGAATAGCCTGGAATTTTCATCTCAACCATATAGCATATTAACTTTGAGGAAACTAATACAGTAATTATGTGATAACAACACTGGTATAAAATTCTCATAACTCCCAATACCTGTAAAAAGCAATGTTGAAATTGTTTGTAAATTTTTTCTAACATATAAACTTGTAGTTCATAGTCCCCCACCCCCCACCCCCTTCCACCCCTGCTTTTATCAGTGGCTCCTTCCAGTACAAGCATAATGGTTTGGATGAGCTCCTTGAGATCAGGGACCGTCTCCCTTGCTTTTCTTTGTATACACAATCCTTAACCATGTGCCCAATATAATAGATGCTTAATAAATTATTTGATTTCTCTTCCTCTCCCCATTTTATTAGTTATTATTTCAATGAGTTTTGCTAGGAGTGCTTCAAAAATGAATAAGTAAAAATCATCTTGTGAACAGTGGTCAGGATGAGGAAATACACTCCTAAGTCAATATCTTCTGGTTTGGCCCTAGACTTTCCCGACAGGAGCCAAGTGTATTTCAACAATGCCATCTTTTTTGAGTCCCATTTTATAATAAGCTAGCATATCCTTTTGGTCATCATTCCAGCCAGCAGTTCCATTTTTAAAAACAGAATTTAAAAAAAAAAAGAAAGAAAAAAAAAAAAAAGAAAACCAGCATGTTTTCCCCCCTCAAATTGCTATGTTGTCAATCAGAAACCTTGTTATACACAGATCTCTTATCATATCCATGTGTAACAGAGCTTTTGATTGACAAGAAAGTTTGTTATAAATGGATCTGATGCGTCATCAGTGTATAACAAGAGTTCTGACTGACAGCCTAACAAAAGGAATATTACACCACCTAGAGATAAGAGTAGTTGTAATAATCATAATTTGTATACAAGACACTATTTGGTCAACTGCCCAAAGAAATATTATTTCACAGCTCCAATATGCTACTGCTGACATGCTCTCTCTGCCAACACCATTGTGACCCATAGTTATTCTTGATCACAGATGCCTCACAGTGTTTGTCTTGCTAATTTGTAAGATGCGTTTTTCTTTATTTTTATTTTCCTGGCAATTGACAGGATTTTGCATTGGCATCCAGTGGATGTTTCAGTGTCTGTATACCCCAGGTTTATTTTCTATGTATTGCAAAACTTAGAGTGTTTCCTTTAATAACTTGAAATTTTAATAAGGACCTAAGGAACAGTTGAAAAGTGAGTGAACCTGTATTTAAATGAGGGCTTTGAGAGCTTGGAGATTCTAACTTGGTGAACTCTAATTAAATCCCATAAGGCTACTGGGTCTGCCTCCCTAGTTCTTGATGGTGAAAGTGAGGTCTTCAAAAAGAGTCCCTTGGCAGTGTACAAGTGGGAGGGAAAAAAAAAATCCTTCAACCCTTCACTATAGCATTTTCTAAAGCTAGAATTCCAGAAGGAGTACCAGACAAGGGGAACAATAGAGACTGAAACTTGCAAAGTAGCAAGCCAAGGAATGTAGTGGAGTGAAGGAAATTGTTTGGAAGGAGTGTTTCAGGAGAACATCACTCATGCAGACTGTGATGTGGACAAAATGTGAGACAAAAGACCAAATGAGACGCACTCAAACTGGTAATGATACAGCAAATCTTAGTTGGCATATTTAGCAATTAACATTTTCAGGAAGAAATGCTCAAATGCAAGCTTTTCATTTTTCAATCCTGACATTAGAGTGGCTTTTTCCTCAGGGTACATAACTGGATATAAATATCCATGCCTTTTTTTCCTATCTGGATTTCTGCACCCAATGTTTGTTTGGGTGCCTTTGTGTGTGTTTGGGGTTTTAAGGCAGTGGGGGGGAGGTGGAGAGGAGAGGGAGAACAGGATAGCTGGTGGATCTGCTTAGGGCTAGGAGGGCAAAAATAACAAGTAATCAAAATTCAGCATTTGATCATCCTAGATGTATTCCCTGCAGTCCTGCTCATTCTCTAATAAAGCTAGTGCCTACCAAATCATGCATGGGATGAGTGGCTCTTTCACTTTGTCAATAGAATGCTAGAGCTGGAAGAAATAATCTTGTAACCAAACAGAGATGTGCAGGGAGGCCAGTTGGCCAGAGTGTCAAACTCAAAGGGGAACCCAGATCTAGCAGGTTAAGAACTACCGGAGTGCAACTGAAATAAGAACACTTGAATCGTTTTGCAAATACTCACTGGGATAGGAAAGTCCATTTTCCTCAATAATTAGTGCATTTGCTCAGGAAAAAGGATTATTAGAACATAGGACTTAAAGGTAGAACTCATTTTACAGATGAGGAAACTGAGATGCTTCTAGATGAAAACAATTTGCCCAAAGTCACACAGAGAGTAAGAGAAAGTAGGATCAGAACTCAAGTTGCCCGAGTCCAAATACTGCTCTCTCTATTATAAGAGAGTGAATAGAATAGCATTTATTAATTAAAAAAAATTTAAACCTTTACTTTTTATCTTAGAATGAATGCTAAATATTGGTTCCAAGGCAGAAGAATGGTGAGAACTAGGCAATGGGAGTTAAGTGACTTGCCCAGGGTCATACAGCTAGAAGGTGCCTGAGGCCAGATCTGGCTCTCTATCCACTGAACCATCTAACTGCCTCCTCATTTCTTTTATTACTTTTTCTTTTTTGCTTCTCTTCTTTTTGTGTATCTTTATTTTATTATTACTATTATTCATAATAACAATAATAGACTTACAAAGGGTTGCAAGCAATGAAAGTAAATAAACAGGCAAGGAAGTAGTTCTTATCCAAATACAACATGGCAGACACTCTACTACCACCTGGAGACACAAAGATAAAAATCAAATCAATCTGTGTCCTCAAGGAACTTACTTTCTAACAGAGAAATCAATATGTGCATGCATAACTACATAGTCTAACAAAATAAATGCAAAAACTTTCCTATCTTTTCAATCTACAAGTCTGCTTAATCCAACCCTCTCAATTTGTAGATAGATAAACTGAGACCTAGGGAAAGCTAGCTAGCACAGTGGGTTGACTAGTGGGCCTGAAGTCAGGAACACATCTTCCTTAGTTCAATTCTGGCCCCAGACACTTACAAACTGTGTAACTGAGTAAATCATTTAACCTCGTTTGCCTCGGTTTCTTCCTATATAAAATGAGCTAGTGAAGGAAATGGCTAACCACTCTAGTGCCTTGGCCAAGAAAACTCCAAATGACGTCCTGAAGAGTTGGACACAACTGAAAACAACTGAACAACAACAAAAAACAGACTCAGAGAGGTTAAATGGGTTATACAATTTTACAGAGAGTATAAGATTAGAATTCTAAATTTCTGACTCTCAGATTAGGGCTCTTTCTACTATATTACTATGTCTCCTTATAGAAGTTATCTTTGGTATTTTAAGATTGTTGACTTTGGGTATCAAGTTTAATATTTTTTAATTTAACTTTTTTCATATCATTTAAGCCAGAATCCAGTGTGGAATGAATGTGAGAATGTTTACTCTCAAACTTTTTTATCTTATTACCCACTGCACATGCTCCAAATCACCTTGTAAATTAATATAAATGTCAGCTTTGCTAATGGTCCTTCAGTCCACAAAAAAATCAATTTTGGTGGAAATATTTGTTTTTTTCCCCATCCACATTCACTCAGCTCATGCCTGTCTGTCCTGCTGCACCTTGGATTTAACTCCCCTTATTCTACTAGAGAGGGGGTTTTCAATATTTTGTTTGTTTCTTAGAATCCTTCAGTAACCTGGTAAAGCCTCTGGACCCTTTTTCAGAAGAATGTTTTGAAATACATAAAATAAAGTAGGATTACAAAGGAAACCAATTATACTGAAATGCAGTTAAAAAAATTTTTTTTAAGTTCATAGGACCCAGGTTCAAAACCCCGGCACTAGAGTAAGAGAACATAGGTACCTCTGCCTGTGGCAAATGTACACCCTGAGCTTCCTCACCTAATGTAATTAGCTTTCTGTTGGAATGTTACATTCCAACAGAAAGCTAATTGAAGAGGAGAAGCCCGCTGCTTGCTTCTCATTAGTCTATCCTGTACCTTGGACATAGGGACCTGAGCTCTCTTCTGAAGCTGATTGATATGTTATGCCCTCAAACCCCTCAATCTGACCAAATGTTCTACAAAGTAGGAGAGATGTCGGAAAACCTGAAATTTGTACTTTTGTAGTTTGTTCTACTTTCTATTTCAAAGAGACCTTTAAAGGGCTTTAAATGCTATTTAGATCACTTGTCTGTCTAGATGGAAATACTCATTCCTGTATCTCTGAATCTACTTCTAACCCCAAAAGGGTATTGAGCTGTTTGGTGGTACCTTTGTTCTCACGAATAAGTTTCAGAAACTGTTGTTTACCTTTTGAACTCTTTCTGGGATGAAAGTGTCATAAGGCTTTTATGGTCTCCTCCTTAAGTGGCTTCATCTATTCCAGGGGAAAAAAAATGAAAGAAACAAGCAAAACATGGAGGTGGTTTCAGTGTGTTCCCTGATCAAAGGAGCCCTTTATTGATCAGGTACTTAAAAGGGAATGGTCTGTATTGAGAAGAACCATTGTTGTATTTCAAGCATGCACTCTCCTTCAGTGCTTATCAATTAGAGGACAATCAGTTGACATTTTTCATTAAAGTGCACCTTTTCTATCTCTAAAAAGAAAGCTCACAATTAGGAGTCCAACTCCTAACCACCACTGAAGAATAGCGTCGGAAACTTTCAATTTCCTACTTTCATATTAATTTGAATGTTGTCATTTGATGTCTTACTATCAAAAGGGAAGATTCCTCAATTTCTGCAAGATTGATTTTCTCTGTACAATATGTTATTCTCCTTTAAGATAGGGTAGATGTTTTGAAGAAATTACATTCAATTCAACAAACATTACTAAGTGCTGACTGCAAAAGTCCCTCTGCTAGGCAGGCTCTGGGGATACAAAAGCACAGAAGAAATGCTCACTGTCCTCAAGAAGTTTACATTCTACTGAAGATTTACAACAGAAACACATATGTAGTAGAGTATATGGTAGAATACATTCTAAGAGGGAATATTCACTAAAAGCTGGATGAAACCAGGCAACATTTCAGAGTTGGGAATCATTGAACCAAGCTATATAATCTGAAAGACAAAAATGAAAAGTATGTGGCTTGTATGAATGCACAAAATGGGGAAGTATAGTTTTTAGTTTGGGAAGTAGCAACTAGCATAGTATAGTTGGCATTTAAGGCAACTAATTTTAAGGCATTTAGTTATTTTGGTTTTATGATCAATGGGGAATTAATGAGTGTTTTTGAATAGGGCAGTGAGATGGCCAGTCCTTTGCCTTAAGTTTGTTATGTTGAATCAGATAACCCATCTCCTTTTAGAGGATACATTTAAAATTCAGAATGAGACATGTATAGTTGGACATGGTCAATGGGGGACTATGTTTTGCTGGAGTATATATATTGTGAGGGTTTTAAAAAATTTTTTCTATGGGAAGAAAAAGAGAGGAAAAGAAAGAAAAAAAAAAGAAATAATGACAGGCATAATTTCAGAGAAAACTGGAAAAAAGTGTATGAGCTGATTCAAAGTGAAGTAATTCACTATGAAATGATTCACTATGAAATGATTCAGATACCTGGGAACCAAACCAAGAGAAAAAATTTTGTAAAATAAAACAAATATGAAAGATTTTAGATTTCTGATAAATTCAATGATCGCCCATGATTTCATAGGTTCATTGATGAAGAATGCTGCCTACTCTCCTCACAGAAAGATGATGAACTCAGAGTGAAAAACGAAATAAACATTTTTAGGAATGACTAATATGAGAATTTATTTTGCTTGATTAGAATTTTTGTTATAAGGAATGGGAAGAAAAGGAGAGAAAAATAAATTCTTCTTAATCAAAAAAGTGAAATGTAAAAAGATTTATTATGGTAGGACAATATTGGGAGGATAGATTGGAGATGAAAGAGACTTCAAACACTGAAACCAATGGATGACCATTTAACTAGTCTAGGTAAAATGTAAGAAGTGCTATTATGGAAGTAGAATACAAGCTGGAAATCCAATTGGATAAGGTTGGGTGAAGGAAAGAGAAGAGTCAAAAATGATGCTAACATTATAAACCTCGATGTCTTAAGAGGATGAAGAAAAACTCAACAAAAATAATAATAAGTCTTAGAAAAAGAAAGTTTATTTAGCCATAGCAGGGTAAGATTGTTTAGAGCTGGAAAAAGAAACAAGATTTTAACAGGATTCTGGTATTGGCCACCCAGTTTTAGTTATGTTGCTGGTCTGCTGGTCTGAACCCTTAGTTCAGAAACAATCAAGTGGTACAGTTAGAATGCTGGTCCTGGAGTGAGGAAGACCTGTGTTCAAATCTTACCTCAGATACTAGCTGTGTGACAAGTTATTCAGGCTCTGTCTGCTTCAGGTTCCTCATCTCAAAAATGTAGATCATGAAAACCTACCTCTCAGAGTTTTTGGATCAAATGAGATATTAATTATAAAGCACTTATGACAATGCAAAATTTGTTCATATATTTTTTCTGACATAGCTAATATAGGAATTTCTCTTCCCAGATGATGTACATAGATATATATTGAAAGATTTATTTGTTGAATCTATTTGGTTCTATTTCAAAATAAATTGTTTGATGAAGAGAATAAATAACAGAGATGGATTACTTAAATTTACTTGTTATTTGAAAAAGAAAAAACAATTAGGAAAGAAAAATGATTAAATGTTTTTTCAATTAAATAAAAAACTTTAAGATCTGTAGTTGGAGGACTACCACCTATTCTCTGAGTGACCTTGGGCAAGTTAGTCCTTTACTTCAGTGATTCAACTATAAAATAGCACTATAATCATGCATCTTTCTACTGTATCACTCAAAGAGATGTCTTTCCCTTTTTGTGGTTTAATATCTCTGTTTTGATTTCTCTTAGTTCAGTAAATCCAAGGTAGATACTAACATTTAGTAAATCTATTTCACCTGGAAAGGTGAAAAAATAGTTAAATAAAAGTTAGGAATCTCAGTAAATAATTAGGACTTATCCCAGAGTATAATTGGAATTAGAGGAAAGAGTGTGTGACTAAGCAGGTGGAAGAAAACCAAAGGTTGGGGTTGATAAGGCACAAGAAGGACATTTTGACTTCGCCATAACATGTGTAAAGGGGAAGAATGTGCAATAAATAAGAAGCATAAGGTGAATCCAGGTTGTAAAGGAGTTTGTCTACCAAACAAAAGTAGTTTTTATTTGAGCTTTAAAGTAATAGGAGTCAATAAAACTTACTGAAGACCTAACCTTCAGGAAAATCATGTTGACCTTTGCAGAATACAAAGGAGAAGAAAGAGAACTGAGACAGGGAAATTAAATAAGATTATTACAATAGTTCAGGTGAACAGTGATGAGTGTCTGAATTAGAGTAATGGCTGTGTATGTAGAGAAGATGGAATGGTTTAGAAAGATAGTATATGGGAAAAATATATGTGTGTATATATATATGTATATATATATATATATAGCTCAAGGAATATGTGTATGTTAATATTGGAGATGGGGAAATTTCAATATTTGAATTGAAGTAATGTGGAAAAATTAATACTGAATTGGTTTCTCTCTTTGGCCCTTAAAGACAGTTTGATTTTAAAACTTAAATGATCTCTTCTCTCCTAGACTATGAAACTAGGTTGGTTCTTATCTTCATTTGTCTAGATCTTTTGCCTTCTTTAAAGAGTTCAGGTTTAAAGGCATATCACTGGGCTGCCTTTTGTTACAGGTCCTCCTTCTTACACACACACACACACACACACACACACACACACACACACAAATGTGTGTGTGTGTATGTGTAGGCTTGTGCAACAGAAAGTCAGCCTTTTAATAGCTCTTTTGCCCCTCTCTTCGGACCACACACTTACTCTTTTTATTCTCCCAAGTCTAGCTTGCTTAGTTGCTGGAGATTAAGCCTCTGCTGTCTCTGGTCCAGCCTGTCTGCCTAGCTCTTCATGCTTATGTTTCTTTCTCTTTTGGGGGACCCACTCAAGTTTTTGGCATCTGTTTGGATTATGAAGTCTGTTAGCTAGTTATATATTCTTGAGTTGCTGATCAATAGCATAGTATTTTAAAATTAAAAAATGCAGTCTCCAGATCATATCATTTTTTACACTCAGATGCTGACTGAGGGAGAATGATGACTTGAGGATAATGTTAAGATTGTGATGCTGGCTGACTGGAAGCATGGTTCAGAATAAAGGAGGGTTTGGAGTAACATGCCATGGATTGGTTTTGAATATGATGAGTATGAAATTCCTTTTGCACATCCAATTCTAAATGTCTAATAGGGAGACAATCATATGATCCTCATGTCACTTCAAGCCCCTTCAAGTGGTCTATTAAGTCGTTTTTTTAAATTTATTTTTTAAACCCTTAACTTCTGTGTATTGGTTCCTAGGTGGAAGAGTGGTAAGGGTGGGCAATGGAGGTCAAGTGACTTGCCCAGGGTCACACAGCTGGGAAGTGTCTGAGGCCGAATTTGAACCTAGGACCTCCCATCTCTAGGCCTGGCTCTCAGTCCACTGAGCTATCCAGCTGCCCCAGTCTATTGTCTTTTTTTTTTTTAACCCTTACTTTCTGTCTTGGAGTCAATACTGTGTATTGGCTCCAAGGCAGAAGAGTGGTAAGGGTAGGCAATGGGGGTCAAGTGACTTGCCCAGGGTCACACAGCTGGGAAGTGTCTGAGGCCAGATTTGAACCTAGGACCTCCCGTCTCTAGGCCTGGCTCTCAAACCACTGAGCTACCCAGCTGCCCTCTCTATTAAGTCTTGATGAGTAGAGCACCTTTCAGTCATTACATCAGAGAACCTCTAGACTTTCTGGGGATGTGAAGGAAAAAATTAAAGTGAATTAATTTTTTATTCCATAACTGTCCCCATTTAGAATTTTATTCTATTGTCCAGTTCTTTTCCCCCCTCTCTCCACCCACTCAAGTCCAAGTCTAACTCTCCAGAAAAATTAAGGATGGCTTTAAGAATACTATGCTCTTTGTTACTCTGTACTCATTTCAGAAATGAGTCCATTTCTAAGAGGAAAAAAAATGATTGGAGTAATTCCTGACTGCAAAGATGGTGAAATGATAACTCACCTACTATAGATGACTGAATAAATGTACTTTCAAGAGAACCTAATTTAAAATTGTTTGCAATCTGGAAGAATCTGTCTCAATATCCTCCTCTAAGAACCTACAGCTGTTTACTGAGAGGTTTCCTGAGAATAGGACTTTATCCAAGATTTGAAACCATGGTTGCTTAGAATCAGGCTACAGAGATCTAATTAAAAAGGTGATTTCCTAACATATGGATCTCCTATGTGGAATCAGGACAGTGTTCCACTCTGGGGAAGACACTGACCCTTTAAATGATTTTGACATTAAGTTTAAATTTTGGCTGCTAAATTCAGTTCAAATATTTAATCCACCCCCCCCCCCCAAGTATACAGACCCCTTGCAAAGCTCTATTTGTATTGACTTTCATCCCAGTTGGACTGACTTTAGGGACTGTATCACTGAGACCTGTGCATTAAGTGGTACATATGTTGTGTAAACAGCCAGACAGCCACCAACTGTCAAGTTGCTTTTACCAGAGTGTGAAAAAATCACATATGCCATGTGGAAAAGCAGAGGAAAAACAAAGGTTTATAATAGGACTAGGAAATGGTTCAGGTGAAAGCACCCTCTTGTCTTTTGTGTGAGTCCTTATTTTTCTGTGAATAATTATTTATGATCGTTGGGCAACAAAATGTGCTGGGGGACACTAGACTGATTCCCTGCTCAGTTGGGGACCAGTCCAACAGCGGGCTTAATCAGCTGACAGGCAGACAAAGCCTGGGAATATACTCATAAGGGAAACAGAGTTGGAGCCTCAGACAAACAGCAGATGGAAATCAGGGGCCAGTGTAGTTTTTTTTTTCTTTTTTTTTTTTACAGGTGTGGATGAGACAATGAAACAACCCACCAGCCCCAGTAGGGAAGCTGGAGATATCTGTAAAAATGATTCTGAGCCTTATTGTCACCAGTATTACTTTTTGTTTCCTCATTCGTTAAACAGACATATTAATGACAACATTTATGTGGAGGTTTTGCATGTGGTCTATTTAGGTTATATGTATAGCTACATGGATTGCCTAAATGTTACTCTTGAACAGGTATGAGTAATTATTTTTGGAATTTTGCCCACAACTCTCTGATTCTGGATTCTTGCTGGAAGGGGAGCAAGAGAATGTTCTCACAAGACTAGCTGCCTTGCTCTCCTTAGAGAAGAGATACTGCACTAATGTTTTATATCTATTTGCTCCCTAAGTATTATTATCCTAGGGAAAATGTTTTTTTTTTTTGGTGGGGGCGGAGGGTATTTCAAATTGCTTTTGTGGTCAGTCAAGTTTAATCTTATGTCTGTTATGTGTGTAATGATGGTAGGACCAACCTTTCCAGTAAGTGATAGAGAAGGGTAGGTTTTTGCTTTTGTTTTTTAATCCTGTAATTTTTATTTTCTACAGGACAAAGATGGCATCCTTTATTCTGGAAGTCAAAGACATTCTTCATCTGAGCCTGTCATAACTACCCAACCTTATTTCCCACTATCATTTAACATGCACCTTTCATTCAGTCCAAATTGTCCCCTGACTACTTGTGCCCATAGCGTGTTGCATCCTACCAGAATTGGCAGTTGAGTGGGGATGGGAGGGTCAGCCCTAGCAGCTATATTCTTTGTGTTTTTTACTGTTCTCCATCTCCTGCCTCAGATAGCCTTTGTACAACTGCCTGTCAAATTCTCTTCTCTCAAGATCTAGTTTTTCCCTCATTGTGGCTTACCCTCAAATTAGACCAAACCAGGGTGAGCTGTTCCTTCTCTGAGTTATGTTTGTGCTTATGATAATTACCTTGTGGTTTATTGATTAATAAACTTCAATTCTTTTCTTTCAATTCAAACTACAACTGTTTCAAATTCCTAGACGTCAGGGAACACATACTTCTACTGGGTGTCTTCTACAACTTATAGAATAAAAAAACAATAATTTGACAAGCATTTACTATTGTATGCAAAAAACATGCTTTATGCTGTGAGATTAAAAAAGAAATAGTAGATAAGACAGTTTTTTTTTGTCATGGAATATATAGTTTAGCAAGTGCTGAGCAAAGAGAAAGGGCAGCCAGGTGGTGCAAGTCCTGGAGTCAGAAAGACTATCTATGTGAGTTTAACTTTGGCTTCAGGTACTTGTTATATGACTCTGAATAAGTCACTGAACCCTGTTTGCCTCAGTTCCTTATCTGTAAAAAGGACTGGAGAAGGAAATGGCTAACCACTCCAGTATCTTTTGTCAAGAAAATCCCAAATGGGGTCAAGAGCTGTTGGACACAATTGAACAATAGCAAAACAAAGTTAAGACAGCTTGGTACTTATTATTGATTGAACACTTATATGGATTTATTTCTTGAGTCTTCCTGAAAACACTTAGAAGTATGAGTTGTAGTTTTTGTTTTTTGCTTGATCTAGAAGATGTCTAGAAAGGAGCAATGAATCGAGGTTGCAAAGAAATAAATTCAGGCTTGATGTAAAGACAAATGCCTTGACAATTGGAGTTAGCCAAGTGGGCAGCCTTAGGAGTTAATGGTTTATTGCTTTTTATTTTCCCCAAGTCAATGTTCCTTTCACTATACATTTTCTCCTAATCAAATTGTAATCTGCTATAGATGAAGGTTCCCTCTTTGTTGGTTCATTAGACAATAAGAATAATTGGAAGGAGGGGAAGTTTGGGGGAAAAGATTATGAGATCTCTTTTGAACATGAGTTTAAGATGTCTTCAATATCAAACATGCAGGTGGTGATGGGGGACAGAAGCTTGAAAGACGGGATATATATAGCCATTTAGTCATTTGCAGAGAGATAAGTAAACTCATAGAAACTGATAAGGCCAACAACCAAAGGAAAGAAGGAAGGAAACAAGCATTTATTAAGTGTGTACCATGTGTTAGATACTGTATTAAATGATAGGGATGCAAATAGCCAAAAGAAAATCAGTCCCTGCCTTCAAAGTCTAGAGGGAGAGAGAGAGGGAGAGAGAGAGAGAGAGAGGGAGAGAGAGAGAGAGAGAGAGAGAGAGAGAGAGAGAGAGAGAGAGAGAGAGAGAGAGAGAGAGAGAGAGGAAGAAGAGGAATGAACATGGACCAATTTGGAGCCTCCACAAAATGCATGTCTGATGAGGAAATCATCTGGGGAAAAAGAGGAGTGGGCCTTACAGATGGATGGATATTCCATAGTGAAAAGGCCATGGTAGGTTGTTCCAGGATTACGAGGTTCCCAGGTGCTGAGGGAATTCCCAGGATGAGCAGTAATACAGAAGGCATGGTTTCAAAGACCAAAGAAAGTCAGGAACAGTGTTGGGAGAGGAAAGAAGGAAAGAATATAGAGAAAGAAGATGAGGCCTGGGATAGAACATTGGAGAAGACCCACAGTTAGACAGCTAGATCCTATCTATCTTCAATCTGAAAACTTTGAAACTTGGTCTTCCAAAATGTATGTCCCTTGTAAACATGGCTTCTTGGAAAAACTCGAACACCATTGAACAACCAGGCATAAGATTTTTAAAGAATGTTTTGAGGTTTTATGGAGCATGAAGATAAAAAGAACTTATGAAGGGTACAAAGGTATTTGCTCTGCAAGGTAGTCTGCTAGGATTATAGAAAATGTCCTAAAGAAAGTCTAAATTACAGAAAATAGGTAATATCCCAAATATTCCCCTTTTACAAGTGAATAACATTAAACATTAATGTCTTATTTTTTTAAAAAACATTAAGTCTTGAACATCCCAAGGATTTGACTGCAGAATACACCATGAGAAAGTGGTAAATCCAACCATTTTCACTGAAAAAAAGCAAAGTAGATAAAAAAAACAAGCAAACACTTATTACCCAGAGCATAACCTGACTTGAATGATGAGAGAGAGAGAAGAGACAGAAAGGCAAAAAGACAGAGAAACAGAGAGACAGACACAGACACAGAGAGATAGAGATACAGAGAGACAGAGGCTGAAAATCAGAGGAGGTTCCATTTAGATTTTGGAAAAGTTCTCTGATTAGTGAAATGAAATACCACAATTTAAGAGGAGTAATAAGTAAAAATGCTGCACATTTCATGAGAGGTGATAGATTCAAGAGGTGGCAAGAGTTTGTTTTGCTTGAATGTATATATTTTTAAAGGTTTTTCTTTTTTATTTGATGTGTATGTATGTGGGGATCAGGTGGGAGGGAGAGAAAATAAATGTTATTTGAATAAAATAAAAGTTAAACAGGATAAAATACAATATTAAAGGTCATGAGGGGTCTAAGACAGAGATGTTAAAAAGTAAAATAAAATCTATTTCAGATGGAAAAGGAAAATTCCATAACCTGAAAGAGTTCTGAGATTTTAGTAATTCTCATGTATATGAAGAAGTCAGCAAAGTTAATAGATTTGTTAGCATGTACAAGGTTGCTAGTATACCTTTTTGTCCCTTGATTTTCATCTGCTTAAGACCCCAGTAGGAATCTGGGAAACATAACTTGCTGGTCAGCATAAACAAGATCCTTACTAAGGTCAATTTCCTCTGAACTAGGAATAATTGCTAAAAAGGAGACCTTTCACCTGGAGGTGACAAACCTCAGAGCCAAGCCCCTAAGGGAGAAGACTCTTCTGTCAATCCTAGGCTAATTGTCATTATACTTACTAAAAGTGAACACAGTTTTACAAATGAAAAGAATATTATAACACTCCAGCCAAAAAGACCCCAGTATACAACTGAACAAGAGGCTGGAGGTGGTAGATAATATAAATGAACATCAAAGAATCAGCCTTGGGAATCTAGTGGATTAACCCATGCATCAGAGGTACTCTGTCCTAAAAAGAGTCTAGTAGACAAAGTGATTTCCCTGGCTCAGCCCAGTCCTCGTTACTGGTCCCCCTCAAGCAGAAGGATCCCAGTAGGGTGATTAAAGTCAATTCATAGTTGTGTAAGGAAGATTCCAGCTGGCTCTTAAGGTAACTCTTCATTCCTTCTTACTTTATTATATATTACTATCAAGATCCTAATTAGTCCCAATACTTAATTAATTCCAATAGTTGAGATTTGGCAACTGAATACTGTATTGAACATAGAAGGAAGTTAAAGGCTATAGAAGTTGTGTTTTTGTTTTATTGACGTACAAATTTAATTTCATCTAAAATCTCAATTTGATAAATCGTGTAACCATGGAAAAATATTCTAAATGAATTAATTAAATAAAAAAATTTAAGACAAAAAATAAAATAAAATCTTACTTTGAGAATGATGGTCTTTTCTATGGATTATTCAAGCCTCAGATTTACACTGGTTAGGTTCAGGAGCATAGGCATGATATCTAACTAAAAAGAAACTTTGAAGTTAACTGTTATTTAGACAGTAATAGAGAACAAGTACATGACAGGCTGGTTTACTCACCTTGGGGCTATAGCTATATAGGCAAGCTTTTTATTTTTGAGTAGAGACAGATATAACATGAATAAATAATTAACCTCATATAGTTTTCTTCCTACTGTCTTAAAAGCTAAAAGATCCCAAGTTCATCATTTACTTATACCCAGTATATTACTACCACTAAAATTACATTTACACCATTATAGTGAGAAATTGCTCTAGTATCTTTTTTTATCAATGCAAATGTGAGGACTTAGAGGAACCATAGGAAAGGTTTCAAGCATTCCCATTTCTAGTGCTCTAAAGGAATTTGTCTGTTGGTTAAAGTAATGATGATGATATGATATTGAATGAAAACAATGCTCTAGTCCAATGAGGAGGCAAATGCTTTCTTGGATTCTTTATTTGGAAATCTTAAATACATCAGTTGCATCCCAATATATAGGGTAAACAGGAGCCATCTAGAGAGTGAATGGTTAAAATTTCAATATATTTACACCTGGGAAATTAGCAAAGACTATAAATTAGAACTTTTAGAAAAATTGTTTTATCGATTGTCTTGACCAGTGATGGGCAAACTACAGCCCGGTGGCCAGATGTGGCTCCCTAAAATGTTCTATCCAGCTGCTTGACATTATTCCTAATCTGACGAATACAATGAGTAGGATACAATACAATGAAACTTCAAAAGAGTTGCCTTAGAAACAGACTGACAGACGAGCATTTCCTTTCCTTTGGCCCCCTCTTTAAAAAAGTTTGCCCATCATTGGGCTAGACTTAAGAAAGAAATAGAAAATTATTAATAATATGGCTTAAACTTAAAAGTAAATTGTAGGTACATTTTCCCCCTAGAAAGCCAGTTGTTAAGCATTTACCACATATCTCTGCCCAAGAATTTCTGAAGAATTGTTCCTGTGAAAATTATTTCTTTGTTCTTTTGCCTGTAAATTCAGTTTCTATCTTTAGAGCCTATGAAGGCTCTTAATGGAGAAGATATAGAGGCTATTCTCTCATCTGAAATGTACCCCCTGAATGTCTCCTCCTAGAGTCTTTGTCAAAATTTAGCTCAGATTTTATATTTATTGTATGTATGATATGTGACTTATAGCATGACATGAGCAACATGGAAAAATGAAAGTATGGATATAATCTATATCAGACTATTCTCTGCATTAGAGTGGGAGGGTAGTGTGGAATAAAATCTGAATTTTAAATGCCAAACAGTATTTCTACATGTAACAGGAAAAAAAAAGATACAAAGCAAAAAAAAAAAAGATTCAGCTCAAATGTCATATCCTTGGTAAAGCATTCCCTCATTCATCTCACTGCAATTGCTGGTGCTCTTACCTTCTTCAAATTACTTTGTATTAGATTATCTATATACATTTTAGGTCTGTCCAGTAGAATTCAAGCTCCTTGAAGACAGGGACTGGCTTTGCTTTTTATTTTTAACACACATACAAAATCACATTTAACAAAAATCTTTACCTTCCATCTTATAATCAATACTGTGTATTGGTTCCAAGGCAGAAGACAGGTAAGGTCTGGGCAATGGGGATTAAGCAAGTTGCTTAGGATCACACAGCTAGGAAGTGTCTGAGGCCAGATTTAAAACCAAAACCTCTTGTCTCTAGGGCTGGCTCAATTCACTGAGCCACCTAGCTGCCCCCCATGGTAGACAGTTGATAAATACTTTCTAAATTCAATGAAGCTTGATTCATTCCATTCTACTCTGTATCCTAAACTCTGATACTGGGGACTAGCTAGTGCTGGTAGGCTCACAGTTATGTTATAGGTGGATATTCAGATTGGTATGATTCAGGAAATGTTAAAGCAAATTTAGAGGGCTTAGAGTGAAAGAGAGCCTTTGGAAACTTCTGAGGACCTTGTTGCTGCCTTATTGACTGTATTTTAGATTATGATAGATATTTTTCCAAAAATGATAGCAAATTATTTCCATTTTTCTTCTTATTGTTCAACCAACCTCCTAAATTCTTTCTCCCCCACTGTAGCAAAAAATACTGAACCTTTTGGTGTTTCTGAGCAGGAGTCAGGAATGGGACATAACCACATGGGAGTTTCTACCTACTCCATCAGTTCTTGAATGTGATCACAAAGATGGTGATATTCTAGCTCGTTCCATACAAGGACTGGTTTACCTTTTTCACAGTCATTTTTTGAGACCATTTCCATACATGTTCAGCTGTCAGCCATTGTTACTTTTTACAAACCAGAAGAATATGCTAATTGTCTTGACATAAAATACGACATGCATAAGAACATGTCACTCACAAGTGGGTCTCTCTGGAGGATTCCACCTTCAAAAAACTTTATCTATAAGGAAAAATGTCCTTTGTGATGTTTGTCATTCCTTTGTAATAGTGGGATAGAGGGCTGAAATGTGATGTTCGGCACACCACAACACAGTCTGGTGAAAAGTAAATCTTGTATGAAAAAAGTATGTATACATACTTTTTTCCTATATATATGTATATATTCTGGATGAATTTAAGTAGCTACCAGTAAAGACAGATGAGAATATTAAGGACTGAAGGCTGCTAGAGACACTCTAAGAAATGGCAGTATTCTAAACCACTGTATTTCATAGAAAACTACTGCTATATACCACTCGATCTTAAGCCTCCAATTTCTGTAGAAATCTCTAATTCTTCCATGGATTTAGTTAAGGAACTAAAAATGTCTTCTGTGGATATTTATATAATAATATTTTTCTGTTATAAAAAAGGCATTGCCAGACACCACCATCTGTCGTGTAGACTGACAGTGTAGGATCTGATGTCTTTCTGTGACTTCCTATCTTATATAATTGGAGGTTTCAGCCCAGAGTGATGCTTCATTTCTACCTAAAGACGACCAAATTTAAGTTTGCCTGGAATATTTTAATCATTTTCCTGCTATGCACTGATAAGACCAATGCACTGTGTAGTTAAAAGCTATAAATGTGTCTATTCAGAGGATGTAAAAATTCCTCCACTAAACACTTGGCCAAAATCCAAAATTATTACCATAATACCTTCTGAAATGAGACAGAAAACATCATGTATTATAAATGATAAATGTTTCATTGGTACTTACTTTATTTTGTAAATTTGAGACATTCATACACTCTTGGCGAAGTCAACTTGGGGAGGATTTTATTTTGTTAGGTTCTTTGGTTAAGAAAGCTGTCCCTGAGAAGAACTATATATAAAGACTGGAGTTTGCTTGTCATGGTTTTAAAAAGGCTCACTAGCATTCTCTTGACTCATTTTTATTGTAAAGCATTATAGGACCAAGTGTAATAGATGCTAATCTTCCCTCAAAAACATTAGTAAAATATCTTTAGTAGTTATTTAATCCACAAGTTACACCTACTTCAGCAAAAGAGAAATTGTTAGAATTGGAACTTGTTAATTGGAGATAATGTCTGCGGAGCTGAACATTGTCACAGGGTAATGGTCTCCTGCTGCTAAACCCTGGAAATGTTGAAGAGAAGCCAAAACATTTGTTTGCAAAGCAGGGGATGGTTCTTTGACACTATTTTGGTGAAATGGCTTCATTTTTGTTTTACCAAATGTTAGAGGTATATTTATACTTTCAGGTGAATTTTTTCCTAATTGTAGTCTCCATTTCTGGCTCTCAATAAACTTTTACAGAAAGTATTTTCCCATTTATTAATGGCATCATTTATACCTTAGCTGATGATGCAATTGTTCCCATAGTTATTTCTAATCAAATAAATTATCATAGTAGCTGTCATTCATATAAGGTTTTAAAGTTTTCAAAGCCCTTAAATATCTATTTTTATCCTCACAACAAACTAGAGATAGGTGCTGTTGTTATCCTTCTTTTACAGATGAGGAAATCAAGGCAAAAAGGTAAGTGACTTGTCTCAGATCACACAGCTAATAAGTGTCTGAGGCTAGAATTGAACTAAGCTGTCCCTGTCTCCAGATCCAACACTCTATCCATCCCATCACGTAGACACCTAGATAATGGTAGCTCTCATTTATATAACCCTTTAAGACTTTCAAAGCATATTACAAATATTATCTCATTTCATGTACAGAACAATTCTGTATGGTATATACTTATCCACATTATATAGATGATCAGTAATTTAACAATGTTAAGTAAATATTACTTCCCCAAAAGTTATAAATGAGAAAACATGAAAAACTCAACGAACCTTTATGCTGGTAGGTACAACAAAGAATTGTGGAATTCAGCAATAGAGTTCTTTACTTCGTCTGACCTTGTGATGTATTTTGATTGCCTTTGTTCTTATATATTAGTTACATGCAGGACTGAATTTACAAGTAGACATTAGTGGTAACTATGAATGATTTCAGGGTAATAAAGAAGGTCAATTTCCCTTTTCTGTAAATCTGCTACCACCTCCAGCCTCCAAATAATCATCTAGAATGCATTCCATATAATGTTATTGAGTGACAATCTCTTCCGTTGGCCTCATTAACCATATAAATGCTTGTTTTCTACCCCTTGCTCTGAGAATAGTTACCAAATTAGCACTACCATTTTGGAAAAAAAGCATGGCAAATCAGTTCCCCTAAAAATCCACTCACTATCCCTCCTTAGTCACCTTTTATGTATTATATTTTCCTAATAGAATATAAGCTCTTTGAAAACAGAGATGATCTTGGTTTTGACATTTTTTATCTTGTTTACTCTCTGATCAGCCTCCATTCAATCATTGACCAATTCCCGTCATGTGTTAAGGTTTGGAAGGGACAATTCATATCTCATCCTGCATGACCATTGATAACTCCAGTTGATTTCATTATACTGCTCTCACTGGGCCTGTTCCCTATTAGGTTTGATGTCTTTGCTTACCTCATTGTCTCTCTGGTTCTTTATTTTTAATTTTCTTATTTCTTATTATATTGTAATATATTATTTTATAATATTATTATGCTATTATTATTAAAATATGTGTTTATTATTATAATGCCTGCAGGTTTCAACTCTGCAAAAGATGTCCACTATGCATCATTATATTTGTCTTGGGTCCTATTGTGATGAGAATTGTTCTACTAATCTCCAATGGTCTCATGGTGTTTGGTGTTTATTAATTCCTAAGCACACACATCATCTCTGCTGAGCATCCATCTACATGATGAACTTCTAGGCAAATCTCTTTAGGTCACTCTGCCAGCCATCTTAGTTCAAACCCATTGGAACCTTTCACTTAGTATTAGCAGACACTTTTTTAGTTTTACTACTATACTCAGCTATGATTGTTTTTTAAATAAAAGGCAAGCAAAAAACAAGATTATAACATCACTTTTATCTCTGAAAGTGTACCCACCTCCAATCCAGATAGCTATCCCTTATGATAAAGTACAAAAAAGAAACAGAAAAGTAGCTCAGCAAAATGAACCAGTATATAGAGTTTGAGAATATATCACACTTAGTTGATAAACATTTATTAAGCACCTACTCTGTGGCAAGCAGTTTTTAAATCACTCTCGTTGTCCTACATAGTTCACTTTGCATCAGCTGATGTCTTCCCAATGTTCTTTTGAATTTTTAATTTTCATCTTATCTTACCATGCAGTAATATTCCATTATATTCATATACTAAAATGTGTTTAGACATAGCCCAATCAATGGGCTCCTACTTTCCCCCTGTGATCTTTAGCTTTCAAAAAAAGTAAGCTTTCTTTTTCAGTCCCTTTATGGACTAAGATCACAGTCTTCTGTTACAAATAATTATCTAAACTAGGATCACCCATTTCTAAGACCATTTCTAGTATAATAGGTAGGGATGGGAAGGATGGTGGTGGTGGCACAGGCCAGGACCATCTAAAATGGTTACGTTCTCCTAGAAATACTAGAGACCTGTTTCTGGAAGACAAGGAGGACTGACATGTAAGGAAGGACATCTTGTGTTGGTCTACTATGTGACTAGGAGTTGCTGTGTAGCTAGAATTGACTATATCTTTAAAATTATATGACTGGGATAGTTTCTCTCTCTCCTTGTGTCTCTCTTCTGCCTGTCTGTCTGCCTCTGTGTGTCTGTCTCTCTCTTGTGTTTATCTATTTCTGTGTCTGTTTCTGTCGCTGCCTGTGTTTGTTGCTCTTCCATGTAACATGCAGAAGTGAAAGACTCATTCACTCACAAGAATGTGATATGTAGTAAGGTGGCAGAGACTGAGAGTCATTTCTGGTTTCTACCCTCTGCCTTCAGGTCATGTGGCTTTCAGAAAGAGGTTTGGGATTCTATTCTGTTTGTCTTTTTCATTTTAGGTTCGGGGAGCTGTAGGAATGTAGGTAAGGGATAGAGTAAATTTCATGGATTAGCTTAAAGAGGAAAGTAGGAGAATTTGGATCAAAACCCTGGAAGAAGAATCTGACAAGGAAAGAAGAATTGTGGGAGTTTACTGGCATTAACAGTCATTCTTGGACTCCTGTTTTGACTGAGTTAGAAGGGGTTTTGCTCTAGCACATTTTCCTTGGTAGTGCTAATCTTATGGAGAGATTAGGGATTCCTTGGTTGAGAGTTTGCTTTGGAGTGGACTACCTTTTCCCTGAGGTACAGAGACTGCCTGTGATCCATCTGCCAGAAATCCAATTGGCCAAAGTAATCCAAGGGTTGTCAAATGGGACTTTGGGTTATCTAGTGAAACCAATTCCAGGCTTTAGGTAAGGGCTCAAATATACCTGTGAGTCCTTCCTTCCTCTTTGTCCATTTTGTTAATCCATATAAATTAGGATAGTTATAGTTATATAGCTTTTGAGATATTAGTTAAGAGCAGAGAACTATAAGAAGGGCTTGTGAAGGACTTACCGGTTAAGATGGCTGTAGAGTAGAAGCAAGGTGCTTACTCTCCTCACTACCAACCACCAGCATACCTCCAAAGGACAAAAAAAACCCCCACCCAAATCCAGATGAAAGAAGAGACCCCACAAAAGGGTGCAGTATAGAAGGTATGTGGGATTTGGGCACTTCCATGCTATAAGGAGGGGGGAGTGAATAGCGTGCTGATCAACCCTCCCCCAACCCACCCCCAGTACCAGAGTCAGAAGCTGCACACCAGAGTTAGAGCAAGCAGGGGTGCAAAATCTAGCTCCTTGGGAGATAACTGGGACCACTAGGAGCTTGTCTCTGAGAACAGCAAGACTTGAGACCCCGGGAGGCTGGAGAGTGTAGACCTTGGGTGAGGGAGTGGAGCCGAAAGAGGCAGTAGACAGTGGAAGCAGCTCAGCACACTGAAACTCAGGGGAAAACCTTAGGTGGAGAAGCAAGCTTGGGCCAATTTCCAGGCTCTGGCAGCCAGCTAGGACCACTGGAGCTTAACCCTGAAAACAGCTACACCAGAGACCCCAGGAGGCTGGGGATAGAAGATCTTGGGCTCAGGAGGGAGGCTGAGAGAGGCTGAGGACAGCAGAGGCCCAACAGACAGTGGAAGCCAGGAGACTGAAAAAGTAGCCTCAGGCAAAAACTGCTCCTTTGCTCCATACAGAGAGTGTCTGCCTGCCTTACTCAGACTTCTGGCTGAGAAAGCATAATGATGTCAAGCAAGACCCAAATAATAACCACCAAAACGACCAAGAAAAAAAAGCTTTAACACGATAACTTCTGCACAGAAAAAAAAAACCAACAACCCAGAAAAGAGAGGAGGACAAACAATTAAAGACATCAAAACCTGGGCAGCTGGGTAGCTCAGTGGATTGAGAGCCAGGCCTAGAGACAGGAGGTCCTAGGTTCAAATCTGGCCTCAGACACTTCCCAGCTGTGTGACCCTGGGCAAGTCACTTGACCCCCATTGCCTACCCTTACCAATCTTCCACCTATAAGTCAATACACAGAAGTTAAGGGTTTAAAAATTAAAAAAAAAAAAAGACATCAAAACCTTCCCCAAAAAATGAAAATTGGTCACAAGCCTTTGAAGAATTCAAATCTGAGATCATGAGAAAGATGGAAGAGATCTGGCATGAAAGTAACAGTTTAAAAGGCAGAATTTCACAATTGGAAATTGAGGTTCAGAAATCAAATGAAATGATAAGCAAATTGAAGACCAGAAGTGACCAGCTGGAAGCCATGAAGAGCCAGATAGACCATAATGAAAAGGAAAACCAAAAGATTATAGCCAAAAACCAGTTTTTAAAAGCTAGAATTGGGCAAGTAGAAGCCAATGATCTCACAAGACAGCAAGAATTAATAAAAAAAAAGGAGAATTCAATAAAATTGAAAGTAAAAGAAGTATTGAATTAATAAATAAGACTAGAAGCTGGTACTTTGAAAAAATAAATAAAATTGACAAAGAATTGGTCAATCTAATTTAAAAAAGGAAAGAAGAAAACCAAATCATCAGTATCAAAGATGAAATGGGGGGGCAGCTGGGTAGCTCAGTGGAGTGAGAGTCAGGCCTAGAGACAGGAGGTCCTAGGTTCAAACCCGGCCTCAGCCACTTCCCAGCTGTGTGACCCTGGGCAAGTCACTTGACCCCCATTGCCCACCCTTACCAATCTTCCACCTATGAGACAATACACCGAAGTACAAGGGTTTAAAAAAAAAAAAAGAAAAGAAAGAAAGATGAAATGGGAGAGGTCACCCCTAATGAAGAGGAAATCAAGGCAATCATTAAAAACTATTTTGCCCAATTATATGGCAAAAAATATAGCAATCTAGGTGATATGGATGAATATTTACAAAAATATAAATTGCCTAGATTAACAGCAGAAGAAATAGAATACTTAAATAATCCCACACCAGAAAAAGAAATTGAACAAGCCATCAAAGAACTCCCTAAGAAAAAATCACCAGGACCAGGTGGATTCACAAGTGAATTCTATCAAACCTTCAAAGAGCAACTAATCCCAATACTATACAAACTATTTGACACAATAAGCAAAGAAGGAGTTCTACCTAACTCCTTTTATGACACAAATATTGTACTGATCCCAAAGCAGGTAGATCAAAAACAGAGAAAGAAAACTATAGACCAATCTCCCTAATGAACATAGATGCAAAAATCTTCAACAGAATATTAGCAAAAAGACTCCAGCAAATGATCACGAGGGTTATTCATTATGATCAGGTGGTATTTATACCAGGAATGCAAGGATGGTTCAACATTAGGAAAACCATTCACATAATTGACCATATCAACAAGCAAAACAACAAAAGACACATGATTATCTCAATAGATGCTAAAAAAGCCTTTGACAAAATACAACACCCATTCCTACTAAAAACACTAGAAAGTTTAGGAATAGAAGGGCCTTTCCTAAAAATAATAAACAGTATATATCTAAAACCATCAACAAACATCATCTGCAATGTGGATAAATTAGAAGCCTTTCCAATAAGATCAGGAGTGAAACAAGGATGCCCATTGTCACCTCTATTAATTAACATGGTACTGGAAACACTAGCAGTAGCAATTAGAAAAGAAAAAGAAATTGAAGGTATTAAAATAGGAAATGAGGAGACCAAGCTATCACTCTTTGCAAATGATTTGATGGTCTACTTAAAAAATCCTAGAGAATCAACTAAAAAGCTAGTGGAAATAATCAACAACTTTAGTAAAGTTGCAGGATACAAAATAAACACACACAAATCATCAGCATTTCTATATATTTCCAACACATAGCAGCAGGAAGAGTTAGAAAGAGAAATTCCATTTTAAAATCACCCTAGACAATATAAAATACTTATGAATCTATCTGCCAAGACAAACACAGAAATTATACAAACACAACTATGAAACCCTTTCCACACAATTAAAACTAGATCTAAACAATTGGAAAAAACATTGAGTGCTCATCAGTAGGTTGAGCTAACATATTAAAAATGACCATCCTACCCAAATTAATTTACCTGTTTAGTGCTATACCTATCAAACTACCAAAAAACTTTTTTACTGAATTAGAAAAAATTATAACAAAGTTTATTTGGAAGAACAAAAGACCAAGAATATCAAGGGAAACAATGAAAAAAAATATAAAGGAAAGTGGCCTACCAGTGCCAGATCTTAAACTGTACTACAAAGTAGTAGTCATCAAAACAATATGGTACTGCAAAGAGACAGAAGGGAGGATCAGTGGAATAGACTAGGGGTAAAGTGACCTCGGCAAGACAGTATTCCATAAACCCAAAGAACCCAGCTTTTGGTACAAAAACCTACTTTTTGGCAAAAACTGCTAGGAAAATTGGAAAACAATATGGGAGAGATTGGGCCTAGATCAATATCTCACACCCTATACCAAGATAAACTCAGAGGGTGAATGACTTGAATATAAATGAGGAAACTATAAGTAAATTAGGTGAGCATAGAAGAGTATACTTGTCAGATCTATGGGAAAGGAAAGCTTTTAAAACCAAGCAAGAGTTAGAAAAAAAAATCACAAAATGTAAAATAAATAATTTTGACTACATCAAACTAAAAAGGTTTTGTACAGACAAAACCAATACTACCAAAATTAGAAGGGAAACAACAAATTGGGAAAAAATCTTCATAACAAAAAACTCAGACAAAGGTCTGATTATCACTTAGATATACAAGGATCTAAATCAATTGTACAAAAGAATCAAACCATCCCCCAATCAATAAATGGGCAAGGGACATGAATAGGCAATTTTCAATAAAGAAATAAAAACTATCAATAAGCACATGAGAAAGTATTCTAAATCTCTAATAATTATGGAAATGTAAATCACAACAACTCTGAGGTATCACCTCACACTTAGCAGATTGGCTAAAGTGACAACAGGGGAGAATAATGAATGTTGGAGGGGATGTGGCAAAATTGGGGCATTAATGCATTGCTGGTGGAGTTGTGAACTGATCCAACCATTCTGGATGGCAAGGAACTATGCTCAAAGGGCTTTAAAAGACTATATCTGCCTTTTGATGCAGCCATATCACTGCTTGTATTATACCCCAAAGAGATAATAAGGAAAAAAGATTTGCACAAAAATATTTATAGCCATGCTCTTTGTGGTGGCAAAAAATTGGAAAATGAGAGCATGTCTTTCAATTGGGGAATGGCTGAACAAATTGTGGTATCTGTTGGGGATGGAATGCTATTGTGCTCAAAGGTATAAAGACCTGGAGGAATTCCATGTGAACTGGAATGACCTCCAGGAATTGATGCAGAGGGAAAGAAGCAAAACCAGGAGAACATTGTACACAGAGACTGATACACTGTGGTACAATCTAACATAATGGACTTCTCTACTAGCAGCAATGCAAGGATCCAGAGCAAGGCTGAGGGACTTATGAGAAAGAAAACTAGCCACATTCAGAGGAAGAACTATGGGAAGAGAAACACAGAAGAAAAACAACTGCTTGAACACATAGGCCGATGGGGATATTATAAGGAATGTAGACACTAAACAATAACTCTAGTCCAACTATCAATAATATGGAATTAGGTCTTGATCAACGATACATGTAAAACCCAGTGGAGTTGTGCATTGGCTAAGGGCATTAGGGGGTTTGGGGGAGAGAGAAAGAACATGAAATATGTAACTATGGGAAAATATTCATAATAAAAATTAAAAAAATAAAGAAAAAAAAAGAAGTGCTTGCGAAGATCAGAAGAGCAAACCCCATGAGGGGAAGCGTAGACTGGAAGGAGGATCTATAGCTTGATAGATTTAGGAATGTATTTATCATTTTCTCTAGCCTTAATATACTTGGTTTTAATAATTTCAAGTGTTTCCAGAGGAGTTTCCTAGGTGGGTTTTATCATCTCTCATTCATATAGGAAGGATCCTTATTTCAGAGCCAAGTCCCTGACCCCAGAGCTCCAGCTATTGGAATTTCAGAATCCAGAATATTAGGCTGTCTGTTGTAGTCACTCTATCAAGGAAACTCTGAGAAGTCTGAGCCTTGGGAGGCAAGCATAGAATAATGCTCTTGACTTGAATTTGGTGGGACTAATACTACGTAGGAACTGACCTCAACTATAAATTTATTCTTCTCTAGAGATTGAAGAAGGGATTATAGCCTAGAGCTATTGTTGGAAATTATTATATGTTCACTAGTGTTATACCTTTTAAATATTCCTTTACAAAAAGCTAACTTGGCTTGTTAAATGAAACTAGAAATGCTACTCACTGGGCCCCTAAATTGGGGAAACATTGGAGTCTCTAGCTAATGATAGAGAATAAATGACCCACCTCCTACTCCCTAAGCATAGGTAGAGGCTTTGGAAGAAACATAATAGGTCCAGCCCTTCAGGTAGTGGGCCAGAATCCACTGATGTTAGATTAGACTATCATATAAATGAATATGAGTCAAAAAAAGAAATAAATAAAGAACACAAAGTAATGATTCTTTACCCATCTGACCCACATTTCTGGCTTTATTACTTAAATGAATCAGTAGTGAAGCTTACCTCTTGCTCTTTTTTGGCAGAACTTCAGTCAATGAAAAACCTTAATCTCTCCCCACAGAATAATCTACAATGTATCTTAAAATAAACATTAACATTTTACTAATTTTCTTTCTTATACATTTAATAAAAACTAAGTTAGTATTAATTCCTTTGTGGGGTGAGTGGACAAAATCCAAGTCTTTAATTTTGTTGACACAGTTAACTCCTGGTGTGGAAATTCTGTAGTGATTGGGGGAACTAAAAGGTTAAGTGACTTGCCACAAAACTGAATCTGTGAAATTTAGATTATTGATTATAGAATGATTAATGGTTGAGTTTTAGTTGATCACTATAACTAATAACTATAGATTAGATTTGAATTTTGTTTGGAGATTGTAGTAGTAGAGGTCGTAAGAGCTTAGTACCCAAATCTAAAAAAAAAAAAAAAAAAAGATCTACAAGTTGATCCTGACTCTTGAGGTAGATAAGATGAACTGTGAATGACTCAACCTGGTCAGGAGGTTCTTGACCTAGCACTGGGTCTCTCCAGTGTTAAGTGGTATGTACTATGACTTTCCAGAGGATATTAGTCAATTCTGTGTTTTCCCTGTTGCTTTGTATTCTAGAAATCTTTCATGCCACTCAATGTGATGTATAGCCCACCCTTTGGCTTTCTTATAGACTAGTCACAGTCTTAGTTTCTTGCATCATTGGATCTTATATAACCACTAAACTATGTAAAAAACTGATTTGACTGTCAGATGTGTCTCTGGTCACTGAGGAGCCATTGACTTTATTATTGGCAACTACTAGCTTTGCTAATAAATAGATTATGCTCAGAATTTTGTACCTCAGATTTTCTTCATCAAAGATTTTTGTCACAAAAAGTCATTATCACAAGGAGAATTTAATCCCAGGTCTTCCTGTGTTCAAACTTGGCCCTTTTCCCATTATATCTTGCCTACTCTCCATAGTTTATGTCATTGATTAAGACATACTATTTCTTTGCAAGTTAGATAATTTTTTAACAAAGATAACAATAATGATAATTTATAGAAGCTAGCATTTGCATTTGTTTTTTAATTGTGCCTGATCATTAATGACCCCATATGGGGTTTTCTTGGCAAGGATATTTGAGTGGTTTTCCATTTCCTTCTTCAGTGGATTAGGCAAAGAGAAATTACTTGACTTGCATAGGATCACACAGTTAGTAAGTGTCTGAGGTCAGATTTGAACTAAGGTGCTCCTGATTCCAGGTCCAGTGCTCTTGCCACTGAATCCTTCTGCTGTCACTGTAGCACCTATTATATACTAGGCACTGTGCTAAGCACTTTAAAAATATTATTGCATTTGATCCTTCCATACCCCTACAAGGTAGGTTCTGTTATTATTTCCATTTTATAGTTGAGGAAATGCAAGCAATCAAGTTAATCTAGGATCATATCTCTAGTAAGTTTCTGAGGTCTGATTTTTATTCAAATCTTCCTGACTCTGTCATGTGCTCTATCTAGTGTCCTACTCAGCTAAAATATAAGATACACTACTCAAATATATATATGTGTGTGTGTGTGTATGTACATATATATTTATGCTCATAAAATATTTTAATATTAAATTTTTGGGAACATAATAAAATAACTTGCATTTGTAAAGCACTAATTTTTATATTTTATAAGGAGTTTTAAATTCCCGAGCTAATTTGATCTGTGTAATAACTCTTTGAAGTTCCAAATGCAAACATTAACATCCCTATTTTACAGTTGAGGAAGTTGAGATTGACATTGTCAGCAGTAAAACTTACATCCGTGAGGTCCTTTATGAACAATTTGTAAGATCAGTGATCGGGAAGAAGGTGATGGTAGTTAGAGAGAGGGAAGGGAAAATAGACAATGAAGGAAAAGAAGATCAAGAATAAATTGAGAAACTTGGTTTTCACCCCCAACAAAGCCTTTTACTGCTTCTCCCTTGTCCTGTCAGATGTCTTCAATATCTTTTTGACTGAGCAGGATTAAAAAAAGATGTTTTATATAATTTAAGTTTTTGTCCTCCTTTGGCAGCTGCTTTTGCTTTTTTAGAGGAGGAAATCTTTAAAAGAAGAACAAGTAAGGGTAAAATACAAAAAATGAATAATAATGATAATAGTAAATACTTGATAGCTTACCAAGTTCTTTTCTCAGGATGACCTTGTGCAGGTAGGTAGTGTAGCAACTATACTCTCCATTTTTCAAATAGGCAAACTGAAGACCTGAGGAATTACAAGATTTGTATAAATCTCAAGGTCATTTCTGATTCCAGAGCCCCTTTATAAGGTTACCCTTAAAAGAAGTCATTAGAGAGCTTGCTTGAGACATTTCCTCCTGTCTTTTATTGTCTTTTCTTTTCTTTTTTTTAATAGTTAGATCCAGTGAAGTCATGCTATAGAAAGATTTCATGACCCCTTCTGAGTTACCAGAATTCACTGTTTGCCTCGTGATATGGAAGCATCAGAGTTGGTTCAGGAGAGCAGATTTCTCTACTGATAGTTCCCCTGGCTCCTTTCTATATTATTTAGGCACTTTCTAAAAACTAAAAAATGTATATTTTCTAAATACACTAAAAGCAGATATCTTAAAAATTTTGAATGTTGCTCTAAAGCTCTCACATCATTATATCATTCAGTTTTTAAAATTGGTCAGTTATGAACAGAGACTCAATAATATAAAAAAAGTTTCTGTATCCTGTAATGGGTGCACTTAATTTGATTTATATGTTTCTGTTTTGCTTTGTTTTTCAATGTTAGGGTACACTGCTGAGCAAGACATTAAAGAGTATTAGGTAATCTACCATAATTCAATCACAAACATTACTTGAATATGGTCGCTTGAATAAGATTGCTCTGCTCTGTGCTTAATTGCCCTTGAGATGGTATTTTCTGATCTTCAAAGGTTTGAACTAATGATATTCTCTAACTTAAAGCATTCTTTCATTCACCAGAGGCTCACATGTCCTACTGAAGTTAAGGCCCAAAGGCACAAGTAAATCTCAGGCGACAGAGCTGGCCAACTAACTAAACCTAGTTCAGTTACCAAATGATGAAGTTTAGTATTTCCACAGTGGTAGCTCAGACAGCTACTTTGCTTTCTAATATCTCATACCCACAATTGCTTGTTTTTAAAACACTGAAAGAAATAAGTCATTTTTCATTAATCAGAGTAGTTCTACAGGCTATGAATATAGATCCAGCAAGTTCAAACATATCTAATGGCTGTGATAGCTGTTGCAGTGTATTATTTAAAGTAATTTATTACTGCTAACAGATAATAAAGTTATAAGTTATAAGGTCATGCAGATTGTTACAAGTTCGGTGAAAAAAGTCATCCCTTTGTTTTTTTTCTTTACCTTTCTACATTGTCTGTGTTATGATGTGATATGCACCCACAGTATGCTTTATAAGTGGTGTTTGTGTTTTATTGATCCATAAAAACACCTTGAATTTAAAAAATAGCTTTGTGGTAAAAATGTGAAAAATATCAGAAATGAGAATCATTATTTCTAAGGAGGCACAAAGTAAATATGACAACATACAATAATAGCTAAATTCCAGATAGGACAAAACTACTGAACTACTGCTATCATCTATGAGTCTATGGGAGAATTAAAACCCATCAAAATGTTGAAATGGAATAAATTGTAAAACCTGCCTAATTTTATTTGTCATTCATTTTTCTTAAAAAGTTTTTACTTGGGGCAGCTGGATAGCTCAGTGGAGTGAGAGTCAGGCCTAGAGACAGGAGGTCCTAGGTTCAAACCCGGCCTCAGCCACTTCCCAGCTGTGTGACCCTCGGCAAGTCACTTGACCCCCATTGCCCACCCTTACCACTCTTCCACCTATGAGACAATACACTGAAGTACAAGGGTTAAAAAAAAGTTTTTACTTTACTTATTAACAAACCAATTATCTATTTATATATACATTTATCAAATAACTTAAATATTGAGCCTTAAATACTACATATATACATATATATGCAATATGGAGTCTTAAAATATAAGCTGTCATATGTTTTATTTTAGCTTTATTTTATAGATTTTTTTTGCAGATACAATTACAATTGAAATGTGGAAGAAACAAAATCATTTATGTATTTTTTGACAATCTTTTAAATTTCACTTCATTAAGAAGCTTTAAATTTTTATTTATTTGTTATATTAAAATTACTGAGGCAAATCCTTCTTTCCCTGTCCCCCATTAGAGAAGGCATCACTTGACAAAACTGTCTTGCTTGTTTCTATTTTTCAGTTCTTTCTGTGGCAGTGGACATACGCAAATAATTCTTCAAACGATATTTCTGTTGCTGTATATAGCGTTGTCTTGCTTCTGTTCATTTCACTCTTCATAACTATATGTAGGTCTTTCCACATTAAAAAATGTGTTCATCATTTCTTATAGTGTCATCATATTCCATCACAATCATATGTCATAACTTCTTTAGTCATTCCCTTATTAAGAAACTTGATGGGGGCACAAAATTAAGGTGTGCGTGCATGTGTGTGTGTGTGCAAATTCTTGTGAATAAAAACATGAAGTCAGCAAAACTGAGACTACTTCATCTCTTTCTTTTTTTCTGTGAAGGAAATTCAATTTGAAAAAGCTAATTGGCAAATCCTTATACTGAAGTGCCTGTAAAGTTGCTTACGACTTACCAGACTGAAATGAAGAAGAAGAAGAAGAAGAAGGAGGAGAAGGAGAAGGAGGAGGAGGAGGAGGAGAGGAACAAGAACAATAAGAACAACAAGAAAAACAACAAGAAGAAAGAACAAAGACAAGAACAAGAAACAAGAGAAGAAGCAGGAGGAGGAGAAGGAAGAGGGAAGAGGAAAAAGGAAGACGGAGCAGTTATAGGAGTCATCTAATAGTATTGTAAATATTTCATTAAATCTATGTGCAATTGACTGATTGAATTGGTTTGTGGACTGGAACAGAGGGAAAAAATTCAGAAGTATTTTTATTGTCAAGTTATGATTCACTTTAGAATAGTTGATATTTCTTTTAATATTTTCAAGTAGGTCACTGAAAACTGGAAGCCTCATATTTCCCTGTCAGTATGGAATTGAACAAAACTACACACATGTTTTAATGTAGCCAGGTAATGTATTTTGTTTGCTATTTGTATACTGATACCATAGAAGAATTTTTATTTTGTGAGTTCCTTTTGGGCATTGCAAAGGTCATTGGCTTTTAAAAAAATTATAAAAGTTTTTTTTGGCGAACAAAATTTTGATTGGAAAGAAAAACTACCCTGTCTTTGCACAGATGGAGCTCTTGTGATGCTTGGTAATGCATTTGGTTTTACAACTTTAATGAAAAAAAAAAAAAGGAAGCTCTTAACATAGACATCATTCTTTGCTTTTTACACAGAAATGTACTGACAAACAAAGACTCTTCCAACATGCCCCAAAGATGGTTTGTCAACAACCATAAAAATCATCAAATTTCTGAGAATCAGATCTTTGAATAATTACAATTTTAAAAGATTTTGTTAGAAATAAGCACTTTCCTACAGAATTTTACTGGCTTCCGCAAAGGATAAGTTTTGAAGTTCTTGTTCAAAAAAGGGGAGAAATTTTACTTTTTCTCTAAGAAAAGGAAAACCCAAATGTGGAAGAAAGGATTAATTTTTTAAAATTTAGAATATTTTTCCATGGTTACATGATTCATGATTTTCCCCACCCCTTTTTCCTTGCCCCTCCCAGAGCTAACAAGCAGTTCCACTGGGTTATATATGTATCATTGTTCAAAACCTATATCCATGTTATTCATATTTGCAGTAAAGTGATCTTTTAACACCAAAGCCCTAATCATATCCCCATTGAACCATGTGATTGATCATATGTTTTTCTTCTGGTTTTCTTCTCTCACAGTTCGTTCTCTGGATGTGGATAGTGTTCTTCCTTATAAATTTCTCTGGATTATCCTGGATCATTGCATTGCTGCTAGTAGAAAAGTCTATTGCATTTTATTGTGCCACAGTGTATCCGTCTCTGTGTACAATGTTCTCCTGGTTCTGCTCCTTTCACTCTGCATCACTTCTTGGATCACTTCTTTCTATTTCAAATAGAAATTCTCCAGTTCATCATTCCTTTCAGCACAATAGTATTCCATAACCATCAGATACCACAATTTGTTCAGCCATTCCCCAATTGAGGGACACCCCCTCATTTTCCAATTTTTTGCCACCACAAAAAGTGTGGCTATTTTAGGTTCACCTAACTTATTTATGTTTTCGCTTTTTATACTTATGTCATTTACCCATTTTGAATTTATCTTGGTATAGGGTATAAAATATCAATCTAAACCTAATTTTTACCATAATGTTTTCCACCTGTCCCAGAAATTTTTGTCAAATAATGAGTTCTTGCCACAAAAGTTGGGATCTTTGAGTTTATTAAATACTAGCCTGCTGAGGTAATATACCCCTAGTCCATTGATCCACTCATCCGTTTCTTAGTACCATATTGTTTTGATGCTTTATAGTACAGGTTAAGATGGGGTACTGCTAAGACACCATCCTTCATGTTTTTTTTTTCATTATTTCTCTTGATATTCTTGATCTTTTGTTTTTCCAGATGAACTGTGATATACTTTTTTTCTAATTCTATAAAAAAGTTTTTTGGTCATTTGATAGGGATAGCACAAAATAAGTAGATTAATTTGAGTATGATTGTCATTTTTATTATGTTAGCTTGTCCTAACCATGAGCAATTAATGTTTTTCCAATTATTTATATCTGATTTTAGATGTGTGAAAATGTTTTTAGTTGTGTGTATATAATTCCTGCATTTGTCTTGTCAAATAGATTCCTAAATATTTTATATTATTTAGAGTGATTTTAAATGGAGTTTCTCTTTCTATCTCATGCTGCTGAATTTTGCTGGAAATATACCAAAATTCCAGATTTATATGGGTTTATCTTGTACCCTACAACACTGTTTTAGTTGTTAATTATTTCCACTATGCTTTTAGTTGATTTTCTAGGATTCTTTAAGTATACCATCTTATCATCAGCAAAGAGAGATAGTTTCGTTTCCCCATTGCCTACTTTAATCCCTTTTATTTCTTTTTCTTCTTTAATTGTTATGGCTAGTATTTCTAGTATAATAATAAATAATAGTGGTGATGATGGGCATCCTTGCTTCACTCCAGATCTTTTTGGGAAGGCTTCTAACTTTTCTCCATTGTAGATGATACTTACTGATGGTTTTAAATATATACTGTGTATTATTTTGAGGAATGGCCCTTCTATTTCTATACTTTCTAATGTTTTCAGTAGTAATGGGTGATGAATTTTGTCAAAGATTTTTTTCTGTATCTTTTGAGATAATCATGTGATTTCCATTGCTTTGATTACTTATATAATTGATTATGTGGATCCTAATGTGGATTCCTAATATTAAACCATCCTTGCATTCCTGTATAAATCCCACCTGGACATATGGATAATCCTTGTGATAACTTGCTGTAGTCTTTTTACTAGTATTTTATTCAAGATTTTTGCATCTATGTTCATTAAGGAGATTGGTCTGCAGTTTTCCTATCTTTGTTTTTGGTCTGCCTAGATTTGGAATCAATGTCATATTTGTGTCATGAAAAGAATTTGGTAAGACTCCTTCTTTCCTTATTTTGTAAAATAATTTATATTGTATTAGGATTAGTTGTTCTTTAAATGTTTGGTAGAATTCACTCATGAATCCATCTGGCCCTATGGATTTTTTCTTAGGAAGTTCCTTAATGACTTGTTCTATTTCATCTTCTGAGATGGGATTATTTAAGTATTCTATTTCCTCTGTTGTTAATCTAGGCAATTTATATTTTTGTAAATATTAACCCATTTCACCTAGGTTGTAATAGTTATTGTCATATAATTGGGCAAAATAGTTCTTAACAATTACTTTAATTTCCTCTTCATTAGTGAGATCACCCTTTTCATCTTTGATACTGTTAATTTTTTTCTCTTCTTTATTTTTTAATTAGATTAACCAGTATTTTATCTATTTTGTTTGTTTTTTTTCAAAGTACCAGTGCATAGACTTTTTTATTAGTTTAATAGTTCTTTTACTTTGAACTCGATTAATTTCTCCTTTAATTTTTAGAATTTCCAATTTAGTTTTTATCTGGGGATTTTTAATTTGTTCTTTTTCTAATTTTTTAAGTTCCAAGCTCAATTTACCAATCTCCTTCCTCTCCATTTTCTCCCTATAGGCACTCAGGGACATAAAATTTCAACTGAGTACTCCTTAGGCTGTGTCCCATAGGTTTGGATATGTTGTCTCCTCAATGTCATTCTCTTTAATGAAGTTCATAATTGTTTCTATGATTTCTGTTTCGACCCACCAGTTTTGAAGATTTAGATTATTTAATTTCCAATTAATTTTTATTTTGCCTTTCCATTTGGCCTTGTTAATTATAATTTTTACCACATTTTGATCTGAAAAAATTGCATTTATTATTTTTCTTTTTCTGGATTTATTTGCAATATTTCTATTCCCTGGTACACAGTCAATCTTTGTATATGACCCATGTATTGCTAAAAAGAAGGTATATTCCTTTTTATTCCTGTTCAGTTTTCTTCAGATATCTATTAATTCTAATTTTTCTAGCAATTCATTTACTTCCCGTACTTCTTTATTATTCATTTTTTGTTCAATTTAACTAGTTTTGAAAGAGGGAGGTTGAGATCCCCCACTAGTAATTATTATCTATTTCCTCTTTGAGCTCCTTTTGCCATTTGGTGCATAAATGTTTAATAATGATATTATTTCATTGTTTATAATACCCTTTAGCAAAAAGTAATTTCCTTCCTTAAACCTTTTAATCAGACCAATTTCTACTTTAGCTGAGCCTGGTATCATAATTTCTACTCCTTCTTTTTTTACTTTAGATGATGCATAATAAATTTTGCTTCAGCCTTTTACTTTGAATCTGTGTACATCACCCTGACTCAAAAGTGTTTCTTAAAACAACATGTAGTAGGATTCTGGTTTTTAATCCCCGTTGCTATCCACTTCCTTTTTATTCACATTCAGCTTCATGATTACTAACTGTGCATTGCTTTCCATCATATTATCTCCTTTAAATCTTCTTCTTTTCCCTTTTCCTCTGTTCCTCCCCACCACTTTTTTGCTTTTTGTCAACCCTCCCACTTTCCCCTCCCTTAAATTGCCTCCCTTTTCCCTTGTTTTATTCCCCTTCTACTTCTCTATGGGGTAAGATAGAATTCTATACCCCACTGAGTAGATTAAGATAGAATTCTATATCCCACTGAGTATACTTGTTTTACCCTCTTTAAGCCAGTTACAATGAGAGTAACATTTAAGCGTTGACCATCACCACACTTATCCTCCCCTCTCTATAATGATTTTTCATGTCTCTTTATGTTATATAATTTACCCCATTCTATCCCTCCCTTGCCTTTTCTCTCAGTGCTACCCTTTCTTTAGTTCCTTGGTTGATTTTTTAACATATCATTCATATGTATACATATCATATCATACATACATGTTGTTCCTTATCACATTTACATATACATCATATGATCATGTAACATCATATGTATTTTTATATCATATCATCATAATCAGCTTATTTCTCTACCCTCTTTCTGAGTAAATTCCTTCTATCTTCTTTACTACTAAGAGTAATTTTTGAGAATTACAGATATCCTCTTTCTATGTAAACATATAAACATTTTTACCATAATGAGTCCCTTAAATTTTTTCATTCTTATTTACCTTTTTGGGCTTCTTTTGTGTCTTGTGTTTGGACTTCAATTTTTTGTTTAAGTCTGTCTTATTCCTCAGAAATGCTTGGAAATATTCTGTCTTATTGAATGTCCATTTTTCCTCTTGAAAGAATATACTCAGTTGTGTTGGATAGGTGATTCTGGGATGTAAACCTAAATCTTTTGCCTTCCTAAATATCATATTCTATGTCTTTCAATTCTTTAATGAAGAAGCCGCTATGCCCTGTGTGATCCAGATTGTGGCTCCATGGCATTTGAATGGTTTCTTTCTGGCTGCTTGGAGTATTTTTCCTTGCCTTGGTGGCTCTTGAATTTAGTTATTATATTCCTGGAAGTTGTCTTTTGAGGATTTCTTTCTGGAGATAACCTGAATTATTTCAATTTCAATTTTATTTTCTTGTTCAAGAATCTGTGGGCAGTTATTTTTGATAATTGTTTGTAATATGATGTCCAAAGATTTTTCTTGATCATGGCTTTCAGGTAGTCCAATAATTCTCAAATTGTCTCTCTAGATCTATTTTCTAGGTCAGTTGTTTTATCAATAAGATATTTCATGTTTTCCTCTTTTTTTCCATTCCTTTGGTTCTGCTTTATTGTTTCTTGATTTATCATGAAATAATTAGTTTTTAGATGCTCAATTCTGATTTTTCAGGCCCGATTTTCCTTTGTCAGGTTTTGGTTCTCCCCTTTTTCCATTGGCCTATTTCTTCTTGCATCATTTTCATTTGTCTTTCCCACTTTTTCCTCTGCCTCTCTTAATTGGTTTTTGAAGTCCTTTTTGAGCTCTTCCAGAATCTCTGTCCAATCTATATTTTTCTTTTGGACTTTTCTGTGTGTCTCCTTTGCTTTTATTGTCCCCTTCAGTGTCTATGCCTTGCTCTTTGTCTTTGTAAAAATTCTTTAGAATTAGGTGCTTTTTTTGTTGTTTCTTCATTTTTCCTATTCAATTATAGGTAGGCTTTGTGAGATTATGTGATGGTCTGAGGGTGTGAGCTCTGAGTGCCTCCTCCCCCTGCTGATTCAATTGACCCTTGAGATCCTGATAGTTTAAAGACTTGCCTCAGGCTTAGGTGTAAACTTTTGATCTCACTCTGATCTTGATCTAATCAGGCACACCCTCTCAAGCCATATCTGGCTCCACCTCCTGACCAGCCAGTCCAGGCAGAGCCCCAGGAAGTGCCCTAGGGGGCCCTTCAGCCCGTGCCCCATATTCCAGAGCCTGCTGCCTCCATCCTGATCCTTCTGCAGGCATTTATGGCTCTCATGGCCAAAAAGGTTGCCAACAGTTGCCCTAGATTGTCCTGTCTTGGAATTTCACCCTGAGCTTTAGGCAAAAAGATCAGTACTAAGTATTTAGTACTACCAACCATCCCAAAGTGTGAACTAAGTCCTTTTCTCAAACCCAGACTAGAATTCTCTGGGTTGGGGCTCTGGACTTCTCCACAGGCTTGAAATTTCAAGGGGCATGGTTTGGCTTGTACCAATATTTGCCCAGGCAGAATCTTATGATCTGGATGTTAGCTTTGGTATAGGTTCCGGAATTTTGGACAGCAGATGTGAGATATGAGGGTGTGGCTTGCTCTTCCCTCCTTGCTAAAATTTCTTGCTGTTTCTGTTCTCCTCTCACCCACATTCCCAGATGTTCTTTGCCTACCTTTTGGGTTTTTCTTTTCTTGAAAGCTATTTCACTCTGACTCACTCCTGAATTTGTTTTGTGGTGATATTTTAATAATAATTATTTAATTTAATAATTTTAATAATATTTGGCCAGAGAGGATTCTCATGATGCAATGGAGCTGTTGTGGATTATTCTGCCCTATTGGCTCCACCCCTGGAAGTCTGGAAGAAAGGATTTTATCCATTGGTTATTTTATTTGGCAGATATTTTTAACCATATGAAAACATAAATATTTCAATTCAAAGACTTAATATAACTGTTTTCAATGTTATTGAAAAAAATGTAAACTTTCTTGGCTAGACTGTTTTTATGGATGAATAGAGTAGAGGTCAGTATCCTTGCAAATTTTCAGTGCTGAGGGAGGTATTTTACTGAGATGGAGTTGAGATACAAAATTATCTGCCAATTTCTTTGAAAAGAGAAATCTATAAGCATCTGTAAACATTTCAGAACTTTTAAAAGTTATTTCTCTCTTGATGGCATTAAAATTGAATCAGAGATTCAAAATCCTTTTAATTTGATATAAACTCTATCAACAATGTAACTTGGCCAGAAAATAATTTATTGATATTAGGACAAAAAAAAATGACTATGATTAGAATTTAACTCCAAAATCTGGGAGAATGAGAATCTCAAGTGCTCTTTTAGAGAATCCCATCTTTTCCACCTTGCAAAGAGGGTTGTGGAAATTTGGTTTTCATTTTTAACAACACATCTTGTTTAATAGAGTTTCTCAACATTTGGAACCATCAAAATGAAAAAATTAGAAATTGCTCAGGCATCCAATGTGACATGTATCTTTCTTTTTTGTTAAAGACTAAAGCAACAGTAGTATTTTCTCTAATATATATTTTAAAAATAAAATTTAATGTTAACTTTTCTAAATTTTAAATGTCTAAAAAACAAGTGGATTAGTAAAACACAAATTTACTATAAAAATATTTTAATAACTTTTAAAACATTAATTTCCTTGGAAATCCTTTATATTTTATACTGAAAAGGGATCCATAGACTGCACCAGACTGCCAAAGGATCCAAGACAAAAAGAAATTTAAAAACATCTCTTCTAATGTGTACTTAGTGCCATACTCTGGTAGGGTCCATGATTTCATCATTGTGGGTGATTTGTTCAGTAAAAATTAGAGTATATACACTCCTTCCCAGACTATGAAATTTCTACCCTTGGTTTTCTGTATATTTCCAATTTGGAATCTAATTTGCTGATTGTACCATCATCCTTTTGGTTCCTTTAATATTCCATGGGTATCTGGCAAGTGAGACTTTCCATCTGTTAAATTAGACACTTCTTACATGGCTGACACTTTTTGGCACATAAGTATCTTCAAGTATTTCTTTTATAGCACCTTTGGTATACTTGTTATCTTTAGTAATATATTATGAATTACTTTTACCAAATATGTACATTACCCATATCCTTTGGCTTACATGAAACACAACTAGCAAAAAGCAAAAAGACTCCTAACTCCAATAATCCAATGGACCTGTGATCTTATCAGTTTAAGTGTATTTTTCCAGCAATGTAAATAGCAACCTATGCTTGCCAAGCCTGTGCAAGTCTTTGCATATATCTACTATATGGATTTCACCTATATAGTGCTATAAGAATGACCAATTTTTCATTAATTCTCTTGTCATTTATTATGTTGGTACCAAAAGAGTATATGAGCAGTTCATGGGTTAGATTTTACTTTCAAAATATGATCACTAGCCCATCTTTATTTCTTCCAGTCATATATTTCTCTTGTGACATACTTTACATTCTTTTGAATAATCATTCATTAATAATGTATTGTAACTTGCTCAGACCCACCACATGCTTCTCTGTTTCCCAGTAACTAATCATCTTCATTTCCTTAAAGAATACAGTTTACATGACTCACATACATATAACTTCATCAGAAGAATGTTGGTGTTAAAAAGATGGACTTATTTTATATCCAAAAACAAGAGAGACTGCTCCCTAACTACTTTTCAAGTCTAGATCCAGTCATTTTCCTCTTATAATAACTGTCCAAAATTTAATTACTGGTTGTCCATTCAAAGGCTTATTATAGCCTGTGTTCCAAGCATTATTTTTCTACCTAGTTTCTGCTAAGGGATGCTAATAACCTTTGCCATCATCGGCATCATCAAAACCCAACCTATTTTATGTTGTAAAGTAGGGAGGCAAAAGCGCAGTAAAGTAACCTAGGTGACACAGTGATTGAGTTTTGGAAATGTCGTCAGGAAGATATGATTTTAATTCTCCCTTAGATTCATACTTAAATCACTTAACTCATCTCTGCCTTGGTCTCATTATTTACAAAACTGAATGAGTACCTATCCCACAAAATTGTTGTGAGGATTAAATGAAAGAACACATGAAAAATACTTTGCAAACCTTAAAGAGTTATACTCACTACCACCTTTACCACCATCATCATAATCACCAATCATCATGTAAAGAGTAAGACTTAGTATCATCTTTTGTTATCCATGATGATGATGATGATGATGATGATGATGATGACAGTGGTTATGAAAATCTTCCAAGAACTCTAAAGCACTGGACAATTATGCTCTCATGATACTTTTGATTGGGTTAGCAACCAAGCCAGTGTGATGAATATGATTCTATGAATTTAAGAAATAGAGTATCACTAGCTTTCAGCTAGCTCATAACTATCATGATGATCAGCTAGACATGGAGGACAGTGGAGCAAGTTGTATTGATGATGTCCTAATGTACTACAAGATGTGCTGACTCTTAAGATAAAGCAGAATACATCAAAACAAATCCAAAATACCAACAACCTATCTGCAGGAAATAGGACAGTGTTGACCATTAAACTGTGCAAATTCTGAGTGTGTCTTAAATGTACTGAAAGCATGGATGCTTTAATTGTGTCAATATTACATTATAACATTATGACAAAATGGGTAGACAAAGGATAAATACTGCTTTTTTTTCCAATGGTACTCTCAACTTCAAGTCACATAACAATGAATTGCTGATTAGGATAGGGCAATAATTTAAAAAAGCATCATCTCTAAGCCTAGATTAGAAAAAAATAAAAGATGAAATGGAAGCACCACTAAAATGTGAAAAAGGAAAAGGTGAAAAAACTGAGGTCATTAAAAATCCTCATTTATGAAAAATAGATTTTATTCTTAATAATTAAAGAAATGACAAAAGTGTGGTCAAAATCTCATGATTTTGAAAAGGAGATGGACATACTTAGACTAGAATTCTGAAAGTTCTTTTTTATTTTGATGGCATGAATCCAATTTTTCAATGAATAAATTATACCTAAATAGAACTATTCAAAAATGATATATGCTATAATCACCATGGAAGGTTATATAATTATAAGTATCTAACAGTAACTACACACACACACACACACACACACACACACACACACACCTACACATACCATTCTCTCATCTCCCATGAAATTTGACAGACAATATAAAAATGTTTCACAACTTGTACATAGCAGTATATGCAGCACCCATTGACATGATAACTACCATAGGAGGAATGCTAGAACTATCAAGGAATACCTCTAAATACAAGCATCATACTCAACATGGCAGAAGCAGTTATTGGAAACATGTGGAAAGTCACTAGAAGATTACCAGTACTTGCAACATGTGGCAGAGTTGGATAATTCCAACTAAAAGCAACAAAAAAGAAACAAGATGAAAAGAATCCATAAAATATATCAGTCTAGAATACCTTAATGATATATTGCAAATAAATTAAAGGCTGGGATAATTTAAGGAATCGAGGCTGCACAAATTACACAATTGTCAACTTAGTGTCTATGTTATCTATGCTCATTTCTCAATGATTAACAAATTTTTTCCAAACATATTCTCCCCATTGTAGTAATTCTGAAGTTAAGTATTTCAACTTCAATTAATATATTTTGCATGACCTACTCCTACAATAGACGCCTCCATTTCCTTTCTTCTTCTTCTCTTAATTTTCTATAATTTGGCTTCCAATCTCATTCAAGGATTTTTTTTTCTTCCAAAATTACTAACAATCCCTTAATTTTATCTAATGACTTTTTCTGATTCTTAATCTTTTAACCTTTCTATAGCTTTTGACACTGTCTATCATACTCTTCTTCTTGATAGCCCTTTCTCTCTAGTTTTTCTTGACTCTCCTCCTACACATCTTACTGTTTCTTCTTAGTCTCCTTTACTGTATCTTCTTCCAAGTCAGATCCGTCACCCTCAGAATTTCCCTATTACTGTCAAAGCACCATCTTCTTTCCAGTTACCTAGGCTCTCAATCTACGTATCATCCTTAACTTCTCATTCTCTCTTGGTTCCCCTTTCCATAACCAATCAATTCTCAAGGCCTGTTGATTTTATCTTCCTAATATCTCTTTTATATAGCCCTTTCTCTCTTTGAACAGTATCACCTGTTTATGGTACAAGCTCTCATCCCCTCACTCCTAGACTAGTGCAAAAGTCTTCTGGTTAGTCTCCTTACCATGAGTCTTTCTCTATTGCAGCCCAACCTCCATTCAGCTGTTAAAGTGGTCTTCCTAAAGCACAAATCTGACCCTGTCATCCCTATTCAATAAACTTCAGTCAATCCCTATCACTTCCAGGATACAGAAAACTTATCCATTAAGAGACTATATATATTGATTGGTACACATGACAGAATGACAAAACTTGACAAGATGATCTGTTCACATTTCAGTGTAGGTTGCAAAAATTTAGGATCTGGATACCTAGAAAGATATAATCAATTAGCTATAAGTATACTTAAAAAACACTTTAAAAATAAATATTGCCAGACAAAATCCTCATAATCTCCAAAGTGTACAAAATGAAAAACTTTAAAAATATAGATTGATCACACATGTTAAAACCAGTGGAAATGAGCGTTGGATATGGGAGGTGGTGAAGGGAGATGAAGGGGAAAGTAAAAACAAGAATCATGTAACCATGGAAAAGTTTTCTAAAAAGATAAAATATTTTAAGAAATGAAAATAAAAATATAAAGACCAAGTAGAAGAAATTAAAACTACATGGGAACAGGACAACCAATATATAATCTCTGTTACCTTGGCTACTATCATGTTTTTACTGACAATGAATATGAATTCAATGAGTCTATAAAAGAGATAACATTCAAATATGTGATGCTATCTCATCCCTTTCCTATTTTTCAATGTTAACAGATTGTTTTAAAAGATCAGATTGGAAATATGGAAATAGGTCTTGATCAATGACACATGTAAAACCCAGTGGAATTGCAGGAAAGAACATGAATCATGGAACCATGGAAACTTTTTCTTAATCAATAAGAAATAAAATAAAATAAAATAAAAGATCATATTGGAGTTTTACTTGAACATTGGATTTTAGTCATTCTTCATTGAGTTGTTTAGTAATTTAAATATTTGTTCTAACACATAATAATCTGTAACCATATTAATCTGACTACAAAATATAGCTTTTTGGGAATGACTTCATGAATGAGTTATTTTCTGTCTAAAAATATAATTGATTTCTTTTTTAGATATACTATTTGCTATTTGCCACTTTGAATACCTCCCTATTCATTTCATCAAAGATTCTATTCATGATATACCATATTAGGTCGAATATAATACAACTCCGAATATAGTGTCATTGGAAGTATTTTGAAGAGTAACTCAGAAAGAGGAAATATCCATTTTATTTTCTCCTTTTAAATTACAACTTTCTTTTAGTTCATGAATAATGGAAGCACTTTATGTTTGAGGTTTTTTCAAGGTCCTGAAAACAAGTTAAAGAAGTTTTAATGCCAACAATTTTATTAAATATGTATTATTTTTATAGATACTTGTGAGAAAATACCTTCCAATGTTTAATCACGTTCTCCTTCTTCTTCTATTTCCTCATCCCAAAGTGAAACATCATTTGAGTCATCATCATCACCCTCTTCTTGCCACAAAATGCCATCTTCACTACCATCCATATTGTTTGATATGCAACATTTTAAAAATCCAAGTGCAGTGGACTTGGAGATTTTGTCCCAAGCAGTTTTGATCCAGTTCCTTAATATAGTGACAGACGGCAATGGAGTAAATTCATGGTTTCTGGCCAACATCCACTCATTATCTTCTTTCCTCAAATGATCTTTAAATGGCTTATTTATCACTGCATCTAACACTTGTAATTGCAACGTCAGTCCTCCTGGAATAACAACTAGGTCCATGTGTATTTCAGCAATTCCCTTCTTCATATTTTCAGACAGGTGACCCTTGAATGCCTTGAGTACTAGCATTCCTCTTTGACACAGTAATACACCCAGATGCCTACCCCAGACCACATCCAACCAATCTAACACAAGTTCTTCATTCATTCATTCCTTTTCTTGCACATGAAAGACCACTCCTTATGATAATTTTTTGTTAGGCAATGTAAAAAGTCAATTTCCCCCCCTTGCTGCAAGCATCACTGTCATTGTAGTTTTCTCATTTCTAGTAGTTTTAATCAACACTGATTTGGCACTGTTAGTATTAATGGTGACATTTGATGGAATATCAAAACAAACAGATGTTTGGTCAACATTTCCCAGCTGCCCCAGGAGATAGCCATGCTTTTTTATGTATGCTGAGGAACATAATACACAACTTATAGTTTCAAAGTTGGATGTGCTCAAATACAGTGCAAATGGGACTTTCAAAGGTAGGGAAAAAAAGTCACACTATATTCAGGCTAATATGGTATAGGTATAACAATTCTGTACAATATATAGTCCTTTTGTCTGTTTTATTCATTATTATATTTTCCACTATTTTTCATCCTTCTTGTTTTTGCCTACCTTTGTATTCAAGTCCCCAACTATCACAATTTATGATGATTTCATTTTGAGGTTCTTACTGAATTCCCCATAGAATTTACTTGTCTCCTTATTCTTGGCTACAGATAAGCTGCAATTATTTCCATGGTGGTCTTTTGGAAAATATTTATCAATCATGAGCACTGAAATATAGAAAAAGTGACTATCTCATGTAATGTTATTTGGTTGCTTTAAGAAACTTGGTAGGGGGCAGCTGGGTAGCTCAGTGGATTGAGAGCTAGACCTAGAGACGGGAGGTCCTGGGTTCAAATCTAGCCTCAGACACTTCCCAGCTGTGTGACCCTGGGCAAGTCACTTGACCCCTAATGCCTACCTTTACCACTCTTCTGCTTTGGAGCCAATACATACTATTGACTCCAAGACGGAAGGTAAGGGTTTAACGAAAAAAAAAAAAAAGAAGAAGAAGAAAGAAACTTGGTAAAGCAGAACCTGCCAGAATATTTGAATCCTTTTTCTTATTTCTTTTATCGTTAGAATGTGAAATAGATACATTTCTGTTCCTTAAATAAATTGATGATCCTTGGATAAAGATCTCAAATTTAGAGTGCCTGCTACCAAGTTAATCTCTATAGGCACTCTAAAAAGTCTGATATCCTTAACACTCTTTGAAACACTCTTTTCCACCATTACTATAGAAGTAGGGTCACACAAGACTGAAGGCTCATTGATCTAAAGCTATAATGGAACTTATATATCATTTTACAGGAAAAGCTATTGAAGCCTATAGAGTTGAAATGATTTGGTCACACAGGTAGCATTTATCGAGGAAGGATTGAATCCAGGTCAATTTTACTCCAAGTCTCATGCTCTAACTACCATGCTATACTAGTTTTTCTTGCCATGGACAAAGAATATATCACCAATTGACTAGTCTTTTGATGAATCTATCTCTACTTAGGAAGGTTGGTCTTTAGGAAGCAGATATGGTTTCTTGCAGTTTCAAAACCTTTCCAGCAGAGTAGTAGGTACCTACTTCCATGATGAGACATCACGGTAGGACTCTGAGAATTCCATTTTTTGAGGTACCATTTATTATAAATATATGACATAATATGTAACATGATACATATTTGTTAAATATGAAATAAAATATAACACATATGTTTATCTAAAAGAAATAAATTCTCACATTAGCAAAATTTATGCCTCATTCTTTTTTTATCTTCTCTCTTCCTCCCTCTTGCCTCCCAAAGAAGGCAAGTAATATGACATAGGCTGTACATATATAATCATATAATACATATTTCCCTATTCATCATATTGAGAATTACAAATATTACAAATATTGTTTCTATCTGATGAAAATTAATAAAGGAAATAAAGAGAAAAATGATATGTTTCAATCTCCATTCATATGCTGTCTCTTCCTTTTGTGGAGGTGGATGTCCTTTTTCTTTATGAGTACTTTGGAGTTGTGCTTTTCCTTATTGATAATAGTTAAATCTTTCTCTCATTTGATCCTTGTATATTATTGTTTCCTTTTTCCCTAGATTACCATTGTTTTTTAGCTTTTTGAGTATAATTCCAGATTGCTCTCCAAAATGGTTAGATAAGTTCACAGTTTCAACAACAATGTATCAGTGTCCCTATTTTTCCTCATGTCCTACAACATTTGTCATTTTTCTCTTTTATCATTTTAGCTAATCTGGTAGGTATGAGATGATATCTCAGAGTTGTTTTGGTTTCTGTTTCTCTAATCAGTATTGATTTCTGCATAAAAAAGGTTTTTCAATTGTTTTGAACATTTATCTCTTGGGAAATGGCCCATTTTCTTACATATTTGTCAAAATCCTCCATATATTTTAGATATGAAACCTCTATCTAAAAAACTGTCTATAAAATTTTCCCCAATTTATTTCTTTCCTTCTAATCTTGGCTATATTAATTTTATATCCATTAAACCAGTGATGGGCAAACTATTCCACACAGGCCAGATCCAGGCTGTAGCTTGCTCATTACTGCCTTAAGCAATTCCCTAATCACTACATCTGGATGTGGGGGCGAATTAGGGAATTGCTTAAGGCAGTGATGGGCAAACTATGGCCTGGCCCTGGCCCGCGGGGAATAGTTTGCCCATCACTACATTAAATTATTTTGCTGTGTATCATAGGAAAAAGAACAAATAAAACAAAGGTCTAACGATGGATAAAATGATGACAGAGAATGGTGAACAAAACTTGAAGCTATTTCAACTTTTTCCTTCTTTGTTTTCTGCTAAGGAGAGATAAAAAAAATAATTGTTGAAGAGCTGAAGTAAATATAAATAAGCAACATATCATAGGTAAGTTCAAGTAGTCAGAGCTGAAGGATTATTTTTTTCTCTTTTTCAAATATGACATTCAAACACACACACACACACACACGCGTGCGCGTGCGCGCACGTTTTTGTACTGGTCATCTACCACGACTGGAATGATTCTTTTCTCCCTCTGACTCATCAAATCTCTGCCTTCCTTCAGAGATTCAGCCTAAATTATAATTCATACATGAAACTTTTCTGGATCTTCCAAACTATTAATATCCTCCCTATCTAATGGCCACACACACACACACACACACACACACACACACATATATATATATATGTAGATATAGATATAAATATATAGATATATAGATATATCTCGATATATAGATATATATCTTTGATTTATTTATTCCACATTTTTATGTGGAATGTTGTCTACTCTCATAGAATATAAGCAACTTGAGAGTAGGGATATATTTATTTTCCTCTTGAATAACTAGGGTTTAATATAATGCCTGGCCAATTTCAGATGTTTAATGACTTTGATGATTGATATCAGATATTGGATTCAGAGTATTGAAGGAACTCTCAGACTGCTTATAATTTTGTTGGACCACTCTCTTTGAAAAACCATGGAGCCTGGGAGAGATGCTTCTGGATTGGAAAGAGGCAAATTTCCTAATTTTCAAAAGAAAAGTTGTGGGATGCCAATAAGAGGATAGATAAAAATCTGAGACTCCTCTTTTGACCCTTTTGTGATCCTTGTGATTTCTTGTTGAAAAATATTATGGCCTTTCCTAGCAGGCCAGCATTTAAAAGGTTAACATTCTCCCCCTTTGGCCAGGAATGCAGCTGCCTGGTATAGCCAAGGCCAAAACCTTAGCAGGGGCAATTCAACCCTGAGAAAAATATTCCCTTACTTGGCTTTCTGATAAGAACCCAGTCAAAATTCAGCCTTGGCCTTGGACTGTTCTGAAACTAATGAGACCTTTTGTGTTTTGATATGACACCCTCTCCCCAATTAGAGTATAAGATGCCAAAGAACAAGGACTATCTTTTGGCTCTTTTTCTATCCCCAGTCCTTAGCCCAGTACCTGGCACATAACCCTTTAATTAATATTTATTGATTATTTGATATCCCAGATGCCCACCCTCACCATCTCCAGTGAAAGGCAGAAAGTGATTCAGGGGCAGGGATTACTGAAGAGGTTAGGATTCATTTTGAGCAATAAGTTTCTAGAGATATGAAGTTAAAAGAAAATAAAGTCTTGTGGACAAGATGGCAAAGAAGTGGGGTAGATAATGGTACATTTAGGTGAAACAGGCAGCCATTGAATGACTGGACTCACAGAGTAATGAGGAATGTGTCCATTTTAACTTGAGGTGATTGCTCTAGTATTGTGCCCTAGGGAAAATCTGTGACCTCACACAGACCAAAAAGCACTTTTATCAATGGCTTCATCAAAGGATTGATGTATATTGATATTTTTCTTTTATTTTGCAGATGACATAAAGTAGGAGGAATAATTAATATAATGAATGACAGGATACAGAATGTTGCAGGAAAGGTAGAACAATGGTGTGAATTTAGCAAAAATAAATTTTAATAGATAATTGTAAAGTCCTGCAGATATGATTAAAATATATATAAATGTATAAGTTACATAGCTAGAGGGAGGTATAACTACATTATAGTTTCTGTGAAGAAAAACTATGTTTTGGTGATCTGAAAACTAAGTATAATTCCAAAATAGAGTAATTAGGAAAACTAATATGATTTTAAGGTACTATAGAAAAGATACCCAGGATCTTAAACAAGTATGGTGCTCTTCCGTGATTAAACTGAAAATGAGGAATTGTCTTCATGTTTTGGATCTTGGAAAACACAATGACCAGTTGGAGAGTATTAACAAAAAAAAATAACAAGGTCCAGGGATATGCTAGTAAATGTTTAACCATTTCCTCTCAAAAAATGTATATATGACATATGTTTATCTGCATTAACATTTTCTTCATCATTTTCTACAGTTTAGACCCTCAACAAAACAGTAAATCATGCACTGATTTGAAACATTTGGAGGTTTCTGAGGTGCAAATGCTCACACTGAAAATTTAACAATCAGTTCTCATGCGTCAGTTTGAGCTGGCTTCACTACAACTCTGCAAAGGGTTCATGATTAGTTTGAGAATATGAGAATGAAAAGGAACTGGGAAATGATTTTTCCTTGGGAAGACTCAAGGGAATTGCAATAACTATCCTCAAATATTTGAAGGACTGTCAGAATATATGACCATTTACTATGAATGTTGTGGTGTGGATTCCTGTTATTCCCTGGATTGGAACAGATGGCCTCTGATGTACCTTCAAGTTTTGAGCCTGTGATTCTAGAGCCTAAGGCACAACCTGGTTTGGGGTGATTATCTACTCAACCACCCTTGGCTGGAGATACTAAAAATTCTCAACCAACTTTAATTTATGTCCTACCTGTTTGTCAAAGGGAATTAATTGGAAAGAGCATAATAAAGTATCCCTTGATCCCTGATGTTTAAAGTGTAACAGAAGGAGATATATCACTGGATTGAGGAGCTGATTTTCTATTGTTAAAAGGACTGTTTTGCTTTAAGTAAAAACTGACTTCTCACTTAAAAGAAAGGACATTTATACTGACTCTCATGTCCAACATAGTTCTTGAGATGCAGAAGGCATTGGTCATATAAAAAACACTAAGTGGAGGTGTGTAGTAAGCATGAAGATTCTTTCATGGGAACTGAATAGGGTTAAAGTAGTGAGAGGTACATAAAAATATTTTAAAGGTTCTTCTTCATAGGAACTTTTGTTTTTCTTCTAAATAATTTAAGTAATTACTTAAGTAATTAAGTAATAGCTCTTCTTGTTGTTCTTATTCTCTGTCTCTGTCTCTGCCTCTATCTCTGTCTCTGTGTCTCTTTCATTCCCCTCTCCCCATCTCTCTCTATCCCACTTTCTTCTCTTTATCTCCCCCTTAGTCCCTCCTATCCTCTCTCTTTTTCTCTCCTCCTTCCATGTCTACTCATGTCTTTCTGTTTCCATATCTAACTCCACCTCTTAATATTTCTTCTCTATGTTTTTTTTCCCTGTCATTAGTTTGGAAGTTTACATTGCCTTGAAGTCAAGAGATGTTAACTGGGTTCCATGTGTGCATGTGTACATATATGCAGGTGTGTGTTGCCTATGCCTAAATTGCCCTCATAGAAGAAAATCAGAAGAACTGGTTTCAAATCCCACTTTTATCACTTATAAGTTGGAACTATTTATGTGGACAACCACTAAATGTCCATAATCCTGTCTACTTATCTCTAAAATGGGAATACTAATATTCCTGCTTCCTCTTCACTGTGCTATTATGAGATTCAAATGAAATAAAGTATTTAAGGCAATAAAGATGTAAGTGTAGCGATGGGAGGTATGATATAGTACTGTTGAACAAATAACTCAATTTTTTAAAAAAAGAAAAAGAATATATTACAAGCCAATAATTTTGATGTTTATGTCTGGCAAGATTCTAAAACAAATTTTTAAGGAGATGGCTTAAGAACATCTAGATATGGAATCTGTACTCATTAAAGGCCAACATAGTTATCTGAAATTATTGGACAATTAGGTAATAAAGTGAATGGAGCACTGGGCTTGAATCAGGAAGATTCAATATCTTCCTGAGCTCAAACGTGGCTTCAGACACTTAACTAGTGGTGTGATCCTGGACAAGACATTTAACCTTGTTTGCCTCAGTTCCCCATCCATGAGATAAACTGGAGAGGGAAATAGCAAACCACTTCAGTATCTTTGCCAAGAAAATCCCAAATGAGATCATGAAAGAGTTGGACACTACTGAACAGCAACAACAAAATAGTTTTCGGAAGCACAGCTAATTCCAAACTAATTGCTAAGATAATTGTCTTTATGAATAAAAGCAGTTTTCTAAAGTAAGTCTGACCATTTCACTTCCTGGTTCAATAAATTTCATTGATTCTCTTTTTGCTTTAGGATCAAATATTAATTCTGCATACAAAGTTTTTATTTTTGCTTTTTGCTGTTTCCTTCACTTGACACTCCATCTCCCATTGCTATGCTTAGAATGTAGATCTTCATCTCTTCCTTTATGGAATCCATTATTTCATTCAAAACTCAGATTGAGAACCATTTTTTAAAAACATTTATTAATATTCATTTTTAACCTGTTTACATACTTTATGCTGGTACTTTCCCCTTCACCCCCCGCTCTTCCCCCCAACCATGGCCAACACACATTTCCACTGGTTGTAACATGTGTCCTTGTTCAGGGCCTATTTCCATATTGTTGTTAGTTGCATTGGTGTGGTAGTTTCGAGTCCACATCCCCAATCATGTCCGCCTCAGCCCATGCATTCAAGAAATTGTTTATCTTCTATGTTTCCTCTCCTGCAGATCTTCCTCTGTATGTGGGTAGCGTTCTTTACCATAAATCCCTCACAGCTGTCTTGTGTCATTGCATTGTTGCTGGTACAGAGGTCCATTACATTCGATTTTACCATAGTATATCAGTCTCTGTGTACAATGTTCTTCTGGCTCTGCTCCTTTCGCTCAGCATCAGTTCCCGGAGGTCTCTCCAGTTCACATGGAACTCCTCTAGTTTATTATTACTTTTAGCACAATAGTATTCCATCACAGCATATACCACAGTTTGTTCAGCCATTCCCCAATTGAAGGACATACCCTCCCTTTCCAGTTCTTTGCCACTACAAAAAGCGCAGCTATAAATATTTTTGTACATGTCTGTTTATCTATGATCTCTTTGGGGACAAACCCAACAATGGTATGGCTGGATCAAAGGGCAGGCATTCTTTTATAGCCCTTTGAGCATGATTCCAAATTGCCAGCCAGAATGGTTGGATCAGTTCACAACTCCACCAGCAATGCATTAATGTCCCAATTTTGCCACATCCCCTCCAGCATTCATTACTCTCCCCTTCTTTCATTTTAGCCAATCTGCTAGGTGTGAGGTGATACCTCAGAGTTGTTTTGATTTGCATTTCTCTAATTATTAGAGATTTGGAACACTTTCTCATGTGCTTATTGATACTTTTGATTTCTTTACCTGAGAATTGCCTATTCATGTCTCTTGCCCATTTTTCAATTGGGGAATGGCTTGATTTTTTATACAATTGATTTAACTCCTTGTATATTTGAGTAATTAGGCCCCTGTCAGAGTTTTTTGTTATAAAGATTTTTTCCCAATTTGTTGTTTCCCTTATGATTTTGACTACATTATTTTTGTTTGTAGAAAAGCTTTTTAGCTTAATATAATCAAAACCATTTAATTTACATTTTGTAATTTTCTCTAACTCTTGCTTGGTTTTAAAATCTTTCCTTTCCCAGAGATCTGACAGGTATACTATTCTGTGTTCACTTAACTTATTTATAGTTTCTCTCTTTATATTCAGGTCATTCACCCATTCTGAATTTATCTTGGTGTAGGGTGTGAGATGTTGATCTAAACCTAATCTCTCCCATATTGTTTTCCAAATTTCCCAGCAGTTTTTGTCAAATAGTGGATTCATGTCCCAAAAGTTGGGCTCTTTGGGTTTATCATACACTGTCTTGCTGATGTCATTAACCCCAAGTCTATTCCACTGATCCTCCTCTCTATCTCTTAGCCGGTACCATATTGTTTTGATGACTGCTGCTTTATAATATAGTTTAATGTCTGGTACTGCCAGTCCCCCTTCCTTCACATTTTTTTTCATTATTTCCCTTGATATTCTTGATCTTTTGTTATTCCAAATGAAATTTGTTATAGTTTTTCCTAATTCAGTAAAGAAGTTTTTTGGTAATTTGATAGGTATGGCACTAAATAGGTAAATTAATTTGGGTAGAATGTTCATTTTTATTATGTTAGCTAGTCCTACCCATGAACAATTAATGGCTTTCCCATTGTTGAGATCCAGTTTTATTTTTTTGGAAAGTGTTTTGTAGTTGTTTTCATATAATTGTTGTGTTTGTTTTTGGTAGATATATTCCCAAGTATTTTATATTGTCTAGGGTGATTTTAAATGGTGTTTCTCTTTCTACCTCTTTCTGCTCTAATGTGTTAGAAATATATAGAAATGCTGATGATTTATGTGCATTTATTTTGTATCCTGCAACTTTGCTAAAGTTGTTGATTATTTCTACCAGCTTCTTAGTTGATTCTCTAGGATTTTTTAAGTAGATCATCATATCATCTGCAAAGAGTGATAGCTTAGTCTCCTCACTACCTATTTTGATACCTTCAATTTCTTTTTCTTCTCTAATTGCTATTGCTAGTGTTTCTAGTACTATGTTGAATAATAGAGGTGATAATGGGCATCCTTGTTTCACTCCTGTTCTTATTGGGAAGGCTTCTAATTTACCCCATTGCATATAATGCTTGTTGATGGTTTTAGGTATATACTGTTTATTATTTTTAGGAAGGGTCCTTCTATTCTTATACTTTTCAATGTTTTCAATAGGAATGGATGCTGTATTTTGTCAAAGGCTTTTTCAGCATCTATTGAGATAATCATGTGATTTTTGTTTGTTAGACTGTTGATATGGTCAATTATTTGGATGGCTTTACTAATGTTGAACCATCCTTGCATTCCTGGTATAAATCCCACCTGATCATGGTGGATGATCTTAATTACTTGCTGGAGTCTCTTTGCTAATATTCTATTTAAAATTTTTGCATTTATGTTCATTAGGGAGATTGGTCCCCCAGCCACTTGGGATCCCTCTTCTTGCAGCTCACAGGTACAAGCCCTGGGGCTGCTAGTGATTTACTGGTTGCCTCAGCCCTGTTTTCACTCTTGTGCGTTTGCCTTGGAGCTGTGTGAGGTGTGTGGTGTGGGGGGTGGGGGAGGGACTTCTTCCTCTCGAGTTTTAGTGAGAGCTGTTTCACCCCTTTATAGCGTGGAGATGCCCCGATTCTGCATACCTTCAATGCTGCACCCTTTTGTGGGGTTCCTTCGTTTGTCTGGGTTTGTTTTTATTTCCCCTTGAGGAGTCCTATATGCTTCGGTTAGGAGAGATTGAGCAGCTGCTCCTTACTCTGCCGCCATCTTAACCGAAAGTCGAGAACCATTTTTTTTTAAATGAAGTCTTTCCAAAGAATTGGAAAATGGCATTATCAGTTAGGGAATGGCTGATCAATTTGTGGTATATGATTATGATGGAATATTATTGTGCTATAAGAAATGATAAACAGGATGATTTTGGAAAAGTCTGGCCTTACATGAACTGATGCAAAAAGTGAACTGAGTGGAACCAGAAAAAGATTGTACACAGGAATATATTTTGTGGAAAAACTTTGAATGACCTAATTATTCTCAGAAATTAAGTAATCCAAGACAATATCACAGATTTATGATGAAAACTTCCATCTGCCCTCTGAGAAAGAATTGATGATATCTTAATACAGATATTGAAATATGCTATATTTTGCTTTGTTTCTTTTTCATCTTTTTTTTTTGAGATCTCTTCCACAAAAGAACTAATATGGAAAAATGTAAAATCTACATCAGATTGCCTACCATCTCAGGGATGGGGGAGGAATGGAAGAGAGTAAGGGTAGGAAGGAAGGAAAAAATTTGGAATTCATCATTTTAAAGAAAGAAAATGTTAAAAATTGTTTTTATATGTAATTGGGGAAAAATAAATTATGATTAAAAAATAAAAGCATGGTTCAGTTAGCAAAAGAAAAAGGAACATTTTTGGTTTTCCTATCTGTTAATGACTCATCCACCTCTACTTGTTTCCTTGAATTTGCTTTTTTATACATTTTGTATAAACTTATAGGATTATCCACTTTTGCATGTAGCCTAGATGGAGCAATCATCTCTCTTTGCCTCCTACTAGCTTATTTTTCTTATTCATTCTCATTCTACAGTCTGAGATGATCAAAGCGTATGTGCCAATATTTCTGTATTAATTTTTAACATTTCAGCATCTTTCATTAATTAAAAAATCAGCTATAAGCTCCACTGTGATTTTTAATTATTGTTTTAAAAAGTATTTATTATTAAGTGCTATTTGACAAGCTAGAGAAATCTGTTTTTCCACAAGTATTTGCTCATCTTTTTTTCTATATGGCAATTAAAACTTTCCTTCCACAAATTCCTCATAGAATGACATTTGAATTGTCTTCTCCAATATCCCATTGTATTTTAAGGATACAAATAACAGTATCTACATTCTTTGTGGAAGAAGCTATTGAAGTTGATGTGACATTTCTCCCTATGGTCAAAAATTCTTCAGTCTCCTGAAAAATCATTTGAGATACATCAGATTTAAATTGGCATTATTTACAATTTGTATATCATAACACGAAACATCATTTGGCAGGTACTTTCTATACAGGTATATATGTGTATTGTGTCTTTTCAAATGTGATGTAATTTCTTTCATGTCACAGACTACATATATCATCTTGGTCTTTTTGTCCCTATCAGAAAATACTGTGAGCATCAAATAGTGGTCTCCTAAGAAATGCTTATTGACTGGGACAAGGCTATTAGATTGTAGATAAGGGAAAATTTGAATACATAGTTTATCATAGGATAATGATAATAACAACTACTTAAGCATCTATATAATTTTCCTGAAAATAATGCTAAAAGATAGGTCACATAATTATCATTATCCCCATTATCAGAGATATGCATAGAGTGGGACCCTGTTATGCTTGATACATCCAAAGCATACTCTATGCATGATTATGTCCTTTTCTCAGGTTAATAAACAAATGTTTAATGATTTAAGTGACTTGTCTAAGGTTAGAAAGATTGTAAATGCTGAGGTAAGATCCAAATATATCTTCTCATTTAGAATCATGTTCTCTTATTTTTCACTGAAGTTCATAAATTGAATGGCAAAAGTAATAGCCAATTTACCAATTTCACATAGATATTTTGAGAGCTAAAAGTAGATGTGAAAGTGTCCAGTTTTGTCATTTTGTCTGATCTCAGAAGCCAAGCAAGATTGGGCCTGGTTGATATTTGGATGGGAGAGCACTTGAGAATATCAGGTGGTGGAAGCTTAAAAAAGGAGGCAGCTAAATGGTTCATTGAATAAAGTGCTGGGGCTAGATTGAGGAAGACCTGAATTCAAATTTGGCCTCAGAAACTATCTGTGTGAAATTGGACCAGTCACTTAAACTCCATTTGTCCAGTATCTTTGCCAAGAAAATTCCATGCATAGCATAACCTATTGGGTAAAAAAGAGTCAGTATTAACTGAACAACAATAACAAACCCTGGGTAGCCTTTTCATTTAAAAAATACTCAAATCTATATGCTATTATTTGTATCATTTAGTAAAAACTTAATAGGAATAAGACCTTATCACAAAAACACTAATGTAACTAATTAATTAATTTTTATGACAGTATTAATGCAATTTATTAAATTAATATTTATAAGTAATTTGGTTGTACCTCTTTTAGTTTCTGTGGAAATTTCCTGACTTAGTATTTTGACCAACTTATCTTATTAATTGTTATTAAATTATGTGCCATATATCTGAAGAATGTAAACAAAAATTACATAAAACTTACTTTTATGATCCTTTCCATATTTACTATGATTGAATGAAATATAGATTATTGTGCAACATGGCTTGATCATGTGCTTATAAAAGTTACATATTAAAATATAGCCCATTAAATTCCTCTTAGAAGTTGTAATTGATAAAAAAAACCCACTTTTCAACATTATTTTGAAGATAGTAATAGTTTTCTTAATTAAAATGGTTCATTCCATTTGCTAATTAAAGGGAAATTTACCAAGTATTTGGTTTAAACCTGAGAAAGTGTCTTTCTAAAGCCTTTTTATAGATTCAATAAAGAATGGTTATAAGAAAGTCAGACATTTATTTGCCATCAATCTTTTTTGTGCTCCTATTAATTTTAACGTGGAATTCTGGAAATTACTTAGATTACTTGAAAAAATCAAAGATTTCTGGAGTTTAAAAAAAGCTAAAATTTGCTTAAGTGACATCAACTGTTAAAGGAATGTAGCATCTGTCTTTTCTGAACTGCTTTAAGTTTTAGAAACAGCTTGTATCAATTAGCTTATTTAAAAGAAAAACCTAGGTATGGAAATGAAATAAGAAATAAATTGTCCTTTAGTATTATTTTCTCCACCTACATTTACAAGGAAAGTCAAAAGAATATTTATGACACATCTTCATTGACACAACTGTGTTTCCAGTTTTAAGTGGGATTCATCAAGGAAAAACCTAGTATCTGATCTGGATTTTATATTCCAAGACACATGTTGTGGTTACAGAGTTAGGTGTTTATCAAAAATGTAACGATTCATGATGAGTATAACAAAAAAAATCAGAAATCACTTAGAAAATTGGATCGACGTTAACTTTTCTTGACACACAAAATACTTTTATATAAATGTCTGTTTCCCATATGTTCAGAACTGCCTAAGTCCCACATCAAATGATTTAGAACATATTGTTAGTTATTTCTCCATGTCATTGGCTATAAATAGGAGTGCCATTTCTGGAGGGTTTGTATTAACCTCTATTATCTTCAAGTGATCTTTTGAAGCTTGGAGGAGTTCTGCTTATGATTTCCCCATCTAGAAAGGGGTTTGAGATGGAGATGACAGGGTAGCAAATTGTCATTCTATGGTCTCCTTTTCTACAAAGCATCATCATAAATATTGATCCAGTCAAGTTGGTAATAAAGTTGAACTCTGTCTGTTGATCAGTATAAGTCCAAGGTGATTGGATTTAATAATAGAAGTGTTTTCTGATTTCCACATAATATGTTGAGTTCACCATTAAGAGATTAAAATTTGAGTTCAAAGCTTTTGGTTGCACTGCTATTTTGTAGTTTCCAGGTTTCAGAACTGCATGGAATTTTTGAAATTAAAATGTTGACTTTATGTCTTATGTTATGAAGTTTGACGTGATTACATGTTTGAAAATGCTTTCCATGTTCAGTTGAGCCTTATTTTTATCACATTTTAGTTTCACTGTCTTTTCCTCTTTCTACTCTACCTTTCCCTCTGTCATCTAGTAGATTTTCCTAAAATGTTGGTCTGTCCAAATCACTACCTGCCCCCAAATAAATCCCAGTGGCTCCCTATCACCTCCAATATCAAATATAAAGTCCTTTCTTTGATACTGAGAGTCCTCCATAATTTGGCTTTTTCCTACCTTTACAAGTTTCTTATTTTACTCCTCTTATTCCCTCATATATCTGCTATCCTGTGACACTGGACTCTTGCTATTCCTCAAAAGCATCTCATTTCCCAGCTCTTTGAATTTTTATTGGCTCTTTTCTCTTCATCTCTTGATTTTCTTCCTCTTCTACAAGGATTCTTTCTTGATCCTTCCTTAATTTCAGTGCCTTCTCTTTGTTGATTACTTCCAGTTTATCTTTTTCATATCTTATTTGTGGAGTCAGCTAGGTGGTAGAGTAAATAGAGTACTAGGCTTGGAGTCAGGAAGACTGATCTTCTTGAGTGCAGATCTGGCGACAGACCATTAATAGCTGTGACTCTAGGGCAGTGATTCCCAAAGTGAGTGCTACTGCCCCCTGATGGGTGCTACAGTGATCCAGGAAGCAGTGATGGCCACAGGTGCATTTATCTTTTATCTATTTTTATCTTTATCTATTAATTGCTATTGAAATTAAAAAAAAAAAACATTTCCAGGGGGCTAAGTAATATTTTTTCTGAAAAGGGGGCGGTAGGCCAAAAAAGTTTGGGAACCACTGCTCTAGGGAAATCACTAAACCTTGTTTGCTTCAGTTTCCTTATCTATAAAATGAGACGGAAAAGGAAATGGCAAATGACTCCACAATCTTTGCCAGTAATACCACAATTGGAGTCATGAAGAATCAGACACACCTAAAAAAATGACTGAACAAAAACAAACAACAAATGTCTCATTTGTATTTTGTTGTTTTCATTTTGTTTTCCCCAGTAGCCTGTGGGTTTGAAAGCAAGGACTGTCATTTGCTTTTCTTTATAAAACCAATACTTAAAGCGTGTGGCACATAGTAGGCACTTTAAAAACGCTTGTTGATTTAACTTTTTCAAGGTAATCTCTATATTTATGTTAACAAAGTCTCTTATTTTTAAATTTAAATTTTATCATGCAAAACAAACTTCCATATTGGTCTCTGTTGTAAGATCACATTCATACTTAAAAAAATAAAACTATAAATACTCTGATGTGAAACATAGCATGCTTTGATCTGCATCTATCTGACTGCAGTAATTCTTTCTCTGGAGGTGGATAACATCTCCCATTATATGTCATTCAGGATTGTCCTAGATCAATACATTGCTGGAATAGCCAAGTTTTCACAATTGATCATGGTACAATATAGGTGTTACTGTGTACAATGTTTTCCCAGTTCTTCTTATTTCTCTCTGCATCAGTTCCTACAAGTCTTTCCAGTTCTTTTCTGAAATTATATTGCTCATCATTTCCTATAGCACAATAATATTCTATCACCAACATGTATCACAGTTTGTTCAGCTATTCCCCAGTTGATAAATATCCCCTCAATTTCCAGTCTTTTGTCACCACAAAAAGAGCTGCTATAAATATTAGTGTACAAGTAGGTCCTTTCCCCTTTTTATGATCTCTTTGGGATATAGACCCAGTAGTGGTATTATACGATAAAGGGGTATGCACAGTTTTATAGTCCTTTGGGCATAGTTCCAAATTGCCTTCCAGAATGATTGGTTCAGTTCACAACTCCACCAACAATGCATCCCCCTCCAACATTTATCACTTTCCTTTTTTGCCATATTGGCCAATATGATAGGTGTGATTTGTTAACTCAACATTGTTTTAGTTTTTTATTTCTCAAATCAAGAGTAATTTAGAGCATTTTTTCATATATAATTATTGATGACTTTGATTGCTTCATCTGAAAGGTGCTTGTTCACATCCTTTGACTGTCAATTGAGGAATGGCTTGTATTCTTATGAATTTGACTTAGTTCTCTGTAAACTTGAGAAATTAGACCTTTATTAGAAAAATATTTTATAATTTTTTCTCAGTAACAAAATCTTTTAAATATTTTTTCAAACTTTGATTCTAGACATACTTCAAACTGGTTTTTAAACATATTTTTATTTAAAAATAGATTAAATGATATTTAAGAAGCTCATTATGCTCTCAAGCATTAAAACAGAATAAATCAGTCTATAGAAATATATGGTTTCTGTTTCTCTCATTCTGCATCATTATGAAGTTGTTGCTTTATCCCATTATTTCTGTGAGTGGAAAGATATGAACTGGAAGTAATATGAAGGAATTTATCCAGAATAAATTGTGATTTATTAGATATAATAAGCAAAAGAAAGTATAATGTGAATATTACATATGATGAAAGCTGTGAGTGATGACATTTTGGAAACTGATGCATCAATTTACCTAAGGTCTCATAACACTAAGTACATGCAACAGACAACAGTTGTAGCATTATAATGATAAAAAGTATTTTTACAGAAGTTATATTGCTTAATCCTTAATTATAATAACCTTGTGAGGGAGATAGTGACATTAGTATTATTCTTGTTTTTATAAATGAGGAAAATAAAGTTTGGAGAAATGACTTTCCCAAGTCACACAATTTCTAAATTCCAGAACTGAGATTTGAATCCAGGACTTCCAATTCCAATTTATTTCATTAACTATATTTCACCAAGTTTGGCTAAATATTAAGTATGACTACTACTAAATTCTTTATCTTGCTGCAGATACTCTGGGTTCTTGAATGCTATACTAGTGGAGTCCAGGATCTGATAGTACCTACAAAGATAGAAAGGTTTCAAGTAAAGAGTCCATGACCACACAGTGGGAAAATGGACTTCCATAGAGTTTTCAGGACAATAACAGAGGGAGATGATTCAAACAATACCTTGGTTCAAAATGAGCTTTTTCATTTCAAATGACAGAAGTAGAATGTCTGCTCCTGTTTCCTAGAATTCTGTGCACTCTCTAAACAAGGAATAAACTTAGATTATTTAACCTCAGATTCATTAACTAGGTTTGCAGCTGATATGAAAGGAAGCAATGTAGGAAAATCTTGTCTGGGGAGTAGGATATAGGGGATATTATTGTAACAAAGAACTATACTTCTGATTACATACTCAGTCTCTAGCCTTGAATTCTAGCAATTAGCCCTGAATTATTTGCTTTTCCCATCTAATGACTGACTCACTTGAGATTGTTTGAGAAATGGCTATCTGCCCTGGATTTCTCTAGTTTTCCTCTGCATTGTCTCAGGACTTCCTCACAGATGTTGAATGGATCCTTTTGTGGAAAATCTCCCTCCCCTTCCAAAATTCCTGCTCCTGACTCATCTTGAAATCTGACCCATTGCACATATAAATTATAAGGAAGGTTCTTGAGATTAGCAACTGTGTAGTCTATCTAACTAACAAGAAATTTCTGAAGTGTTTTAAGTGATGTTCCAAAAATGTCCTTGACTGGCTGACAGTGAAAACGCTGAGATAGTTACTGTTTCTAACTGCACTTAAGTTCTCTTCTAATCAGAATCACTTTTGTTAATATTTAATCTCATTTCCTGGGCAGCAGTTCAGCATTCCCTATGAGATAATCTTTCATTATGTCTTTTCCCTTCTTTAAGCTAAATAATACTTTTTAAAAAATCTCTCATTAGAAATCCTATTTTATTACATTTTATTTTAAGATAGACCTCTACTACATAGAATTATTTTGAAATATCCATTTTCCTCACAGTTGGGATTTCACTAGAGGATAGAACAAAACAGCATTTTTTTTAGTAGGCCCTTTCACTGGAGGCCATCATGATAGGATTTTGGCATCTCATTAGATGTTCAAATAATCAACCTTGTCCATCTTTTCTCCTACTCCTCCATGAGTTTATGGGTTAGAAAACAAAGAATTCTTTTAAAAATCATTGTTTTGTTTTTATATTGCCTAACCCCTCTACCTTTCTCTCTCTCCCTCTCAGAAAATCATCCCTCATAACAAAGAAAGGTTTTTAAAAGAAAAAAAAAAGACGAAGAGAAAAAAAATCAGCATAACCAATAAATATGGTTTACACTGGAGAAAAATTGATGGAGGAAATAAAGAATAAAGGATGGTATGTTTCAATCTGCATTCAGACTGTCTTTTCCTTCTATGGCAATGAATTCATCATGAATTCTTTGGAGTTGCCTTGGATCCTTGCATTGCTGATAATAGTTAAGTCTTTCACAGCTGATCATGATAGATTTTTGCTGTTACTGTGTACAAGGTTCTCTTGGTTCTGCTCACTTTACTTTGTATCACTTCATGCAAATCTTTCCAGTTTTTTTTTAATGATAATCTTGGCCATCATTTCTTATGACACAATTGTGTTTCATGAAAATCATATGCCATAGTTTGTACAGCCATTCCCCAATTGGTGGGCATCTCTTTAATTTGCAATTTTTTACCACCACAAAAAGAGCTCTTTGATACATTTGCGACACAGACCTGAATCAAAAGGTATGCACAATTTCATACCCCTTTGGGCATAGTTCCAAATTGCTCTCTGGAATGGTTGGATTAGTTTGCAACTTAACCAATAGTGTTAGTGCTCCTATTTTTCCACATGCCTTCCAACATTTGTCATTTTCCTTACCTGCCATATTAGCACACACACTGATAGGTGTTAGGTGGTACCTCAGAATTTTTTGTTTGCATTTCTCTAATGAAGGATGGTTTACAGCATTTTTCATATGACTATAGATCGCTTTGATTTCTTGTTCTGAAAACTGCTTGTTCATTCCTTTTAACCGTTTGTCTATTGGGAAATGACTTGTGTTCTTATAAATTTGAATTAGCTCTCTGTATATTTGAGAATTGAGGCCTTTAACAAAGAAATTTTCTATAAACTTCCTCCCATTTTCCTGCTTTCCATCCAATCTTGCATGCATTTGTTTTGTTAGTGAAAAAATTTTTTAATTTTATATAATCAAACATTTTTTTACATTCTATAATGCTTTCTATTTTTTTTTTTTGGTCATAAAATTTCCTCTTATCCATAAATATGACAGGTAAAATATATGTTTCCCTAATTTGATTATGATATCATCCTTTATATCTAAATCAGGCACCCATTTTCATCTTAATTGATGTATGGTGTGAGATGTGGGTATATATCTAGTTTCTGCAAAAGTGCTTTCTAGTTATCACAGAAATTTTTCTTAAATAGTGAGCGCTTGTCTCAAAAGCTTGGATCTTTGGGTTTATCAAATCCTAGATTATTATAGCCATTTACTATTGTGTACCTAATCTATTTGGCTGATTCCCCACAATATTTCTTAGCCAATACCATATTGTTTTGATGATTATGCTTTGTAAAACAGTTTGAAATCTGGTACTGTGGTTACTTTCACTTTTTTCATTATTTCTCTTGATTTTCTTGATTTTTTGGTCTAGATGAATTTTGTTATCATTTTTCTACCTCTACATAATTTTTGATAGTTTGACTGGTACAACAATAAATAAGTAGAATAATTTAGGTAGAGTTGGTGTAATCTCATTATTATACTTGTCCCCAGGCTGAGGAGGAAATATGAATAACAATGAATAGGGAGATACAGTAAGTTTCCATAAAAAGGACTAATATGTTTTTGTCTATTGGGTCTATATATATATATATACNCCATTTACTATTGTGTACCTAATCTATTTGGCTGATTCCCCACAATATTTCTTAGCCAATACCATATTGTTTTGATGATTATGCTTTGTAAAACAGTTTGAAATCTGGTACTGTGGTTACTTTCACTTTTTTCATTATTTCTCTTGATTTTCTTGATTTTTTGGTCTAGATGAATTTTGTTATCATTTTTCTACCTCTACATAATTTTTGATAGTTTGACTGGTACAACAATAAATAAGTAGAATAATTTAGGTAGAGTTGGTGTAATCTCATTATTATACTTGTCCCCAGGCTGAGGAGGAAATATGAATAACAATGAATAGGGAGATACAGTAAGTTTCCATAAAAAGGACTAATATGTTTTTGTCTATTGGGTCTCTATATATATATACATATATATATATATATATGTATATATATATAAAGAGGATTTCCTGAGAATTCCTAATCCATAGCTTATGCTGATGGTACTCATTATTAAGTGGAGATTATTAACAGATAATCTTAGAATGCATTTCTTAAGAAACATATTTTTAATTCTTTTTTTTTTCAAATGAACTGGCCCAAATATGGATTTTTCTGTTTAGCAATTTTTAACTTTATATATAAATATATATTTAACTTATATTCCCCTAATTCATTCATTCACCAACAAATATTTGTTAAACATTTGTTATTCATAATTTCTTTCCTTGGAACTATAGGGACTCCAAAGATAAATGAAAGGACTCCTGCTTTCGAGGAGTTTATTGTCTGGGAGAGTAGAAAGATATTTGCCCAAATAGTTTTAATATGAGATATTATGTGAAAAGCATCAAATAAGTGCTGAGTCATTGGAGTCATGATAGATACCTATCATTAGAAAAATGAAGGGCTCACAAGTGGAAGAAGGATTAAATTTATTTTGCTTGATCTCAGGAAGAAAACTAAGGGCAATGGGTGAAAGTGGACGAGAGATAGACTTTTTCTTTATTCACTGAATTTCTTTTCTAAAAATTAGAGTTATCACAGTGGAAAAAAAATGCCTTCCAGGTCTCATGAGATTTGAACCCAGGTCCTCCTGACTCCAGGCCTGGTGCTCTAGTCACTTTGTTAACTAGCTGCCCTCATTTAATACAATTCTTGCAGAGAAGGCTATCATGAAGATTCAGATGTGACTGAAAAGACTGAACTGCAACAATGTTTGTAAGGTATAAGCTCTGGAGATACGAGGAAAAAAAGACCTGGACTGTACCCTCAAGGAGGTTTTCAAATGAATGTAGAACCTATGAAATACATGCAAATAACTTTAATGAAAAGACAGAATTTGATCCATGCAAAAGGGAAATCTTTGTAGCAATCTGAATTCTATGAGAAATGAGAAAATCCATCCCACTTACCACACAAATTTGCTTCCTCGATCAAGCAAATTAATGGGCTTTAATTAAATCCCTTAAAAAGTATAAAGAACTAAAATAAATTCATGGGGCCATTATTATTTGATCTTTATATTTAGAAGTGTGATAGACACATCAGTCCCCTGTATAAAGACATTAGGGTGAAAAGATTCTCTGCACCTTTGATATCTAGCATTCCTGTACATTCAGAGTTGTCCTGGAATCACCTCAAAGCTGATTGTTGAATTTTCACTGTGAAAATTTACTCCTTAGAAATTTGCAAATTTCTACAAATCAGGACTCAATTAATTGTTTTGTTGATCATCTAGTCTTAAGCAAGTGTTAAGAATGCAGATTGAATTTAGATGAATGTCAAAAGAACATTCTACTCTAGAGATCCAATTGCTTTAGAGATCCAATTAGATCCAAATTAGAGATCCGATTTACTAGCTGCACACCTGTATATACTTCTTTATATATATTATATGTAAAATTAGATGACTCAAAACTTCTTTTCTATGTGAGTTTGAATTTTTTTTTCATTTAAAATATCAGATTTATTTTCATTTGATCCTCTTGATATCTCGAGGACATAGGTATGATGATAGGTACATATAGGTATGCATGTGAGTAAGTATAATGTAGTGGATAGAGGACTAGAATTTGAGTCTGAATGATCTGGGTTCCCCTCCAAGCTCTGAACATATCACTTTAATTTCTCAGTGTCCAAGGCAAGTGTCTTGGAATATAATGAGTTGATGATCTATCATTGAAGGGAGAAGTATTATTTCACTAATATTATAATTATCGGTGAAATCACAGATATGAACTGAAAACAAACAAAAAGTTTCGATAGATGCACATATGTGTGTGTATATATATGCACATATATATACACATATATATGCATATGTGAGTGTATCATCTTGTAACCTTTTAATTCATTCTTGAGTTGAGAAAATGTATTCTTTGCTTTAACACCCATTAGCCTTATTGTCACTAGATGGCAGAAACACATCCCACTTCTGTGAAAAGATCAGGGTATGTTTTACATTTAGCAAGGCCAAAAAAAAAAAAGCTTCCTGCAGACAATGTTTACAGCCTTTTTTTTTTATTTTGACAGATCTCCTGAATACATTAATATTTTTGGAAATTCCCTGTTAGGTCCCCTGTAGGGATGTGCTGCAAAGTGGTCTTGGCTTACACAGTAAAATGATGATTTTCATTATGAGTCTTGCAGTTGGGTTTATAATTTGAGAATGTGATAGCTTATTTGGGGAAAGAAAGTGTCAAAGCTCAGAGAAACCTAGAAGACGTGACACATACATCACTGAAGCAAAACCTCTGTGCAACTGCAGGTCTAGAGGCTTGGCCTGCATTTGTAAATGCCTGTATTTATAGGATGGCCAAGTGACTCTTCATTCAAAGTATTATCCTCTAATCAAAGCTAAGTCAATTAAAAAAATACCTAGATCCTGAGAGGATTTCCTTAGAGGCACAGGAACAGTCATTCTTTCTCTCTCCCTCCAATTAGAATCCATTTTGAAGCACAATTAGTTTCTTGGGTGGAGAGGAGAGAGGGAGGGAGGGCTGTGTTGTGCATGTGGCTCTATGTGTGTGCATGTGTGTGTGTGTGTGTGTGTGTGTGTGTGTGTGTGTGTGTGAGAGAGAGAGAGAGAGAGAGAGAGAGAGAAAGAGAGAGAATGTTTCATTTAAAAGTGAAGCAGATGCTAAATATGAGCATCATTTTCTTGCCATCTAAGCCATCATTGAGATTTAGCTGCTCTGCACATATGCCAATTATGGTCTTCCTTAAAAATGCCTTAATAGAAATGTGTTAATTCAAAGACACTCATTATAGTGCATTGTGTCAGTAATTATGGATTAAGAATTACCCAAATATGCATATAGACCCAAATATCTTCAGAGATTCTTTGTAAATAATAGGGGTTTTTTAAAAGTTATTTGAGTTCCTCTTGGAGAATTTTTTTTAGCTCCATTAGAATCATATCTGGTCCATAGAAATGACAGTTTTACTGTTATATTCGTATGCTACAAATACAATTTTAAAATATGTTTCACTGTAGTAGTGGCTGTGGGAATTCCGAAGCAATAAGAAGAAATGCTTGGTAGGTTCATTTGCATACCAATACCCAGAATGCTTTTCCAGCTCACTGCTATTTAATCGAAGTCAGCTGGTGTCAGAGCTCTGGGAACAAACTGAGAGATTTGGACATGCTTCTCTGTGCATGTACTGAGTTCCTTTTCTGTTCCAAATAAGAAACTAAAAGCTCAAAACTTCTTTTCTATGTGTTTGAATTTTTTTCATTTAAAATATCAGATTTATTTTTTGTATGTGATATATTTTTATCACTCTGAGCAAATCATTTAGTCTTTATTTGCCTCAGTTCCCTTATCTGTAAAATGGGAATAGTATTAGTACATCTATCCTAGTGTTGTTGTGAGGATCAAATAAGATAACTATAAACTACTTACTCCAATACCTAGAGCTTAGTAGGTGCTTTTTAAATGTTAGCTATCATTATTGTTATTATTATGTTTTCCTTTGTGAATCTTCTTTAGCTTTTTAAACTTTTATTTGAATCTTTCCTCAATTTTAAACTCCTTTAAAACATTAACAAAATTATTTTTTCTCCCAAACTAATAATCATAATCCTAAATTTTGAGTTTTCAGTAAAACAGTCTTTGGAATGAAAGTGCTTTTGTATACATGTAAGTGTTAGTACTTTGCTTATCTAGGAAGTAACATGGGGATTGCTTCTGGTCCTAGATAATGTGAGCAATCTGAGCCTGGCTTTCTTTGATTATTGTTGCCAGATCTAAAACTAGGGAAATTTCTATCACTTCTCTGAGTCTGAGTCTCCATTTCCTCCTTTGTAGAAAGAACTAACATTTCTCTTTGCTGGAGGTGATATGATAAAAATGTATCCAGACATTGAGCTTCTTGGAAGAAAACTGTAGAATAAATTTAAGATATTATTCACAGAGCTTTAGTGAACCATAGATCTTTTCAGATAATGGCTCTACCATCCAAACCAAATAATATGTTCCATCATTCCCAGTCATTCTGTTACACTATCTCTGGACTTCTCTACTGATCAGTGAATTGTAGTGAGAATAACTCTAAAATACAATGATTCAGGGTTCAAAGAAAGTTTAGAAAGTTCTTATGGCCAAAAGAGTCCCAACAAAATGGATTTATAAGGAATGAGAAACTCTCCAGAAGAAATTCTGAACACTAACACAAATGAACATAAGATTAGAGATTTAAAGCTAAGTCAAGAGACACCAGGGTTTGAATCCTACCTAATATATTTACTAGATATGCGGTTATAGGGAAGAAATATTAACTCTTTAGGCCTCAGTTTCCTCATTTATAAAATGCCTATTCATCAGGGAGTTTGTGAGGACTGAATGAGAAAATATATATAAAGCACTTTGAAAATATCCAAAAAAAAAAAAGAGAGAAAAGAAAAGAATTCTGATTATAATTACAAGACACCAAAAAAGGTTTTTCCCACATTGGATGTTGGGGGAGATTAGCTTGAATAAAGAAAAGATAGGATCAGTGCTTGGGTTGGAGAGGATGAGTACAAAGTAGAATTATTACCTTCTGATCATTTAAGCCCTCCAATCTGCCCCAATTTTCAGCATTTTCCTATTATTATATATGGTTTCTTTCCTGATACCTACAAATGAAAGTAAGTCACCCTAATCCCTAAAAGATATTTTTATCCCTTAAAGTGATCATCATATATTTCTGCTTACTTTCTCAAACAAGCTCAACTCCATTTCTACACATTACCTGATACTTCAGCATTCACCCCAACCCTTTTCAATCTGGCTTCCTATACTATGAAATGGAATTATCCTCTTTTGTTTATTTTAGCTTAATCAATCAAGAACTTGGAGTGTCCCTCCTTTCACACTTAATCAAATACATGAAGAACCTTTTACTAGAAAAAAAAGTTCATACCCTCAAAGATCGGAAATGGATCCCACAAGCACTGTCCCCCCTAATCCACTTCCCCTCCCTCCCCCCTGAAGAGCCAGGCAAATTTAGAAACTATGATTGGTTCCTGAGATGTGAGACCAGCCCAAAGTGAAAGGAAGTAGAAACCAGAGAGACAGGAAGTGATGTGAAAAAAGGGTTAAAAAGGCAAAACGAGAGAGCCGAGCATTCATTTGGCATTGGATTCATTCTGGGTTAGAGACTTCTTCTGTATTGGATTGCTTCTGTGTTGGAGGGATTCTGCTGTGTTGATGTCTTAGTGTTGGTGGCTTTTTGATGAAAGAGGGATTCTGTACTGGTGAGACTCTTGCTAAAGAGACTACTATGACTCCTGGTTGGAGATTGGGACCTGAGGGAGCCTTGGTCAAAGTTGAGCTAGATTTCTCCTGGATTGACAATTATAGGGTATTTAGCTAGGGTATTTAACTAGGCAATATTTTTTACCTCCTTCCTGCATTTCCCCCTTTACTATCTCTACTTTGTTACAGTAAAGCTACTAAAGCTACTAACAGCCTCTTGAGTTAATTTTTATAAACAGCAACCACAACAACTTTTTATAACTCTTAATTTAGCCAACATCTTTTTTAATTATTACAATATCATCATTCAACTGAAACTCACCTTTCCAAATGTGCGTAATCTCATAATGATCCAATCTGATGATCTTTTCAGTTCTCATCTTTTCTGGCCTCTGATGCATTTGATGCTTTTGGCTTACTCCCTTAACTGGATACTCTCTTTTCTCTGGGTTTTATTGACACTACTCTCTCCTGTTTCTTTCTCAACCTTTCTGATCATTCATTATTGGTTCATTGTCCTTATATAGTCTAACTGTGAGTATACCCTAAAGGCTTTGACTTGGGCCCTCTTCTCTTTCTCTATCTTCTCACTTGGTTAACCTCCTTAGCTCCTGTAGTTAATTGTTTTTCTCTCCCCTCCCCACTTAAAACTTTATCTTCTGTTTTAGAATCAATACTATGTGTTGGTTCCAAGGCAGAAGAGTGATAACAGCTAGGTAATTGGAGTTAAATGACTTGCTTAGGATCACATAGCTAGAAAATGTCCAGAGTCAGATTTGAAACCAGTATTTCCTATTTGCAGGCCTGGTTCCCAGTTTTTGATCCACCTAACTGCCTGCTATGGATTCTAAAATTAACTCTCTGGAGATGACTTTCAGTTTTAGAAATCTAGCTTCTATCTCTCTCCTGAGCTCCAGGCCCATAAAAACAACTGGTTATTGAATCTTTAAACAAGATATCCCTCAGAACATGTACAAAATAGAATTCATTATCTTTCCCCACAATTCATCCCATTTCCCAATTTCCTTATTCATGTTGAAGGTACCACCATCCTATGCACTTGTCACCTTAGTTCAGGTCCTCATTTCTTCTTACCTGAACTTTTGAAATAGTTTCCTAATTAATTTCTTTGCTTTGTCTCTCCTCATTGCAATCTATTCTCCACAGAACTGTCAAAGTCATTCACCTGAAAAGCAGATTTGGTCATACTATTCTCTTTCTCAGCAAACTACAGTTCCTTATTGCTTTTATAGTCAAATATTAACTCCCATGTTTGGATCTTAAAGCCCACTACAACCTGGCTCTGACTTACCTTTCCAGCTGCATTATATATTACTCCTCTTCCTGTATTCTATAATTTAGTAAAACAGGCTTCTTCGCTGTTCCTCACTTACGGCGTTCCACTACTCATCTTTTATGTATCCTCCAGGTCTTTTAAAATTAGTTAAGTAATTATTTTATTAATAGAATTTATTTCTAAATATCTCAGCTCCTCCCTTCCCTCTCCATGCCATATAAGGCATCATTGGGCAAACAGATATGTATATATAAAGTATTTTTCATGTTTCCATTTTTCAGTTCATTCTCTGGAGATGAACATTTACAAATTATTTTTCAAATATTAAAACTATAGCTATATATAATGTTCTCTTGGTTTTACTTGTTTAACTCTTCATTATCTCATGTCGTTCTTTCTAAGTTAAAAAATTAATCTGCTCAATATTTCTTACAACACAGTATTATTCCATCACAATAAAATTCCACAATTTCTTTAACCATATCTAATTTCATGGATGTCCCTTAATTTCCAGGTTTTCATTACTACAAAGAGGGCTGATATAAATATTTTGGAACATATAGATTCTTTTCCTTCCTCTGTGTCTTGAATGATGCACTATTTACCTTCATTTTATTTCAGAGGCCCTTCTAAATACCCCTCCCCCAGTTCTAGTTCTCTCACTGTATATCTTATGGATCAGTCTTTCTCTCTCTCTGTCTTTCTATCTATCATTTATCTAAACATCCATATCTATTTGTCTGTCTGTCTGTCTATCATCTTCACCAGTAGAATGGAACCTTCCTCAGGGTAAGGACCATTTCACTTTTTATTTGTATCTTTCCCACCTGCAACAGTGCCTGACACATATATGTGCTTTAAAAAGGCTTCTTGGGGGCATCTGGGTGGCTCAGTGGATTGAGAGTCAGGCTCAGAGATGGGAGGTCATGGGTTCAAACCTGGCATCAGACACTTCCTAACTGTGTGAACCTGGGCAAGTCACTTGAGCCCCATTGCCTACCCTTACCACTCTTCTGCCTTGGATCCAATATTGGATCCAAGACAGAAGGTAAGGGTTTAAAAAAAATAAAAAAGGCTTCTTGATGGCTTAAATTTCATTTATTTATTTATTTGTTTGTTTAGAATATTTTTCCATGGTTCCGTGATTCATGATTTCCCCCACTTCCCCCCTCCTCATTCTTACCTCGCTTCTCCCAGAGCTGTCAAGCAGTTCCACTGGGTTATACATGTATCATTGTTCAAAACCTATTTCCATGTTATTCATATTTTCAATAGAGCAATCTTTTAACACCAAAACCTCAATCATATCCCTATCAAACTACATGATCGATCCTACGTTTTTCTTCTGCATTTCTTTTCCCACAGTTCTTTCTCCAGATATGGATAGTGTTCTTTCTCATAAGTTTCTCTGGATTGTCCTGGGTCATTGCATTGCTACTAGTAGAAAAGCCTATAACGTTCCAATGTATCAATCTCTGCGTATAATGTTTTCTTGGTTCTACTCCTTTCACTCTGCATCAGTTCCTGGAGGTCTTTCCAGTTCACATGGAATTCCTCCAGTTCATTCTTCCTTTCAGCACAGTAGTATTCCATCACCAACAGATAATGCAATATGTTCAGCCATTTCCCAATTGAGGGATACCCCCTCATTTTCCATTTTTTGCCACCACAAAGAGTGTGACTGTAGGTATTTTTGTACAAGTATTTTTCTTTATTATCTCTTTAGGGGTACAAACCTAGTAGTGACATGGTTGAATCAAAGGGTAGGCAATCTTTTAAAACCTTCGCGCATAATTCCAAATTGCCCTCCAGAATGGTTGGACCAATTCACAACTCCACCAGCAGTGTATTAGTGTCTCAATTTTGCCACATTCCCTCCAACATTATTGATGGGTTAATTTACCATTTTTACTAGCCAAATATATTAATGTAATTTTCTGCAACCCATTGTACCCCTTTCTAAATCTTCTGAAATTCAGCATGCTTCCTTTCTTCCTTCTCTGGAGTGATTAAGGACTCTCCAAGTTCTTGTCTATATGTGCTTTAATCCAATAATTTTCATACACTGAGATTATCTCTCATATAAAACTATCTCCCTAAGTCTCACTGAGACATATCTATACTCAAGTAATCTTTCCTCCCCCATCAGCATATATAATGTTTCATTTTAAAAAATTATAGACAATATATGCAGTAACTAAAACAAAATAAATAGAAACATCAAACACTAAAAACCCAAAGTAAATATACCAAAATTATGAAGAAAAGGACTCAAATGAAGAACTATGAAAAGACAATGCTAACCTATCCCTTTGTGGAGGTTGGAGGTACAACAGGTGTTACACAGTGCACATGTTTTCAGACTTTTTCAGTTTATCAATCAATTGTGCTGATTTTTTTCCCTCTCTTATGACATTATTTGACATATGGCAGGTTCTGTGGAGGTGTGGTAAAAGAGGGATAGAGATAAATAAGTAATGTAAGAAATAGAAAATATAAATTAAACTGTAAATAGAAAATCTATTAGGGGATGGATTTTACAAAGTGAAATAAGCTTTCTGAATTCACAACATTGTTATAGAAATATCCTGATGACATTTGGATACAAGTTGATATAGGTATAACTTTGAAGAGTCTATTTCATCCAGTTCTTTTCTCAGAAACTAATGCTCATATGCATGGATATTTCTATTTGAGTTAAATCATTTCAGAAGACCTCTGCCTAAAGATATACTTAACAGTCACATAATTTTTGACAGACTTGCAATTTACTAACAAGCATTGAACAGTTGAAGTTAACTTACCAGAACCATGTATGTAATTCTTTGGTTTTATGTGCCTGTAAGCTGGATTTCTGTCTTCCAGCAATATTCTGTGTTTGGTAAGTTGATATTTGTTCAAGTTTCTAACTCTGGTGAACATTTTTTCCCTCAGCTCATAAGTTATTGATCCTCAGTTCAATGAAGAAGAACTTCTAAACCATCCAATAATTATACTCCCACTCTAAATGCTGTGTTTTACAAGCCCAGGAAAGAGTCAAGTCAATGATGGATTCAAAACACTGCCACCAGGTCATTTTTCTTGCTCAGAATGTTATTCATCTTTTCATTGTATTATTTGTGCTTGAGTTAAGCATTGATGAGTTAGAATGACAGTGTTTAAATAGGATTTGAGCTCTCCTCCAACCCTTTCTCACCCTAGGGATGGTTTCATAATGTTTCCTCATCATCTTGTAGCCTCATCAGAGCCAAAGATGACCCAGGGAAAAATTGTCTCCTAAGAACTTTCACTTCTCCCTCTCCTATCCACTCAATTAACTATATCCTTTAAAAAAATTATTCCATAGGGCAACACCTAGCCAATAAAATTTATTAAGTGCTTGCTATGTGCATGGCAATGTGCTAAGTACTGGGGATATAAGAAAGACAAAAGGCAATCTCTGCCCTAAAGGAGCTCATATTCTAATGGGAGATCCAACATGCAAACAATTAAATAGAATCAAGTCATTTGCTGAATAAAATGGAGATAATCAAGAGAGAGAAATTACTAGAAATAAGAGGTTTGGAAAAGGCTTCCTGTAGAAGGTAAAACAATATTGAAGTAAGGGTGTGGATGTTAGAGTATGTTTTATATGTGTCTGTTTGTTTATGATGCTGAAACAATTCTTTCTCTGAGAACAACAAAGCATTGACTGATTAGCTACAATATTCTGGTAATATGGTGGCCTGGCATCTTCAGGTTGGTTCTTGAATACTTATTTCTGGGTTGCTAACAGAAGAAGTAATGATGAAAAGTCATAAAACTGACATCACAGGATTAGTAAATCCAGTGCTCCCTTAAAGAAGATTCAGTAACTGCCCATGCAGTATGATTTAATGGATACTTGGCGGGTCACGTAGGTTAAAATGTAGAAAGTGATAACACCTCCAACCGTTATCAGGTAATAACAGCCTGATCCACACTAAAATGCTGCTATGATACAAAAGGGAACCCAAGTTTTCTGGGAAAGGCTCTGCCAACAGAGTGAAGCTCTTAGAGGTTTTACCAAGCTAGAAAAGCCTGAAGTACAGGTTTGGTGACAGATTATGACAAAATATATAACTATACCTAGAGAAGCTCCGACCCAGGTGATGAGATTTTAGTAACAGAATGATCAAAGGCCATCTATTTAAAAAGCTATCATTTATAAAACATTTTAGGGTTGGTGAAATATTTTACAGATGATATCACCTTTGATCCTTACCACAACCCTCTAAGATAGGGGCTCATAAGATCCCTATTTTAAGGATAAGAAAACTGAGATTGAAAGAGGTTAAATAACTTTGCCCAAGGTCACAGAAATAGCAAGTACTTAAGTTGTATCTGAAGAGAGTTTTCCTGATTCCAAGGCCAGTTCTATCTACTGTTTCACCAAGCTTAATAATAATAATAATAATAATAATAATAATAGTAACAGATTAGAGATTTAGAGCTAGAAGGGAGTTTAGAGATTATTTAGTGAAATCCCCTTAATTTATGCCAAATCAAAGTGATGCCTAAAGGGACAAAGTGATTTGCTCAGGGCCACAAATATCCAATAAATTCTTTAAATTGAGCTCTGCCTGTGAGTCTTGTCCTCTATGTACTACACCCAACAGCTGTTACTAAAGGAAGATAGCCATACTATTTAAGTCACAGATCTCCAAAGTAGTGACATAATTATGTCTTGGGTTTGTTGACAGATTAGAGAAAGATCCTTCAGGAATAGAATACTGCCCCTATACCTAAAAACTTATAGAGATCTGAAGTGTTAAGAAGTTAGACAGAACCAAAACATTGTACAAAGTATCAACAATAGTGCAGGATGATCGACTGTGAATGATGTAATTATATATATATATATATTTTTTAATTTTGAAAACTTTATTTAATTAATTAATTTAGGACATTTTTCCATGGTTACAGGATTCAGGCTCTATCTCTCATCTCCCCTTTCCCACCCCCTCCCATAGCCGATGTGCAGTTCCACTGGATTTTACATATGTCATTGATCAAGACCTATTTCCATATTATTGATATTTGCACTAGGGTGATTGCTTAGAGTCTACATTCCCAATCATATCCCCATCAACCCATGTGATCAGGCAGTTGTTTTTCTGCTCCCACAGTTCTTTCTCTGGATGTGGATAGTGTTCTTTCTCATAAGTCCCTCAGAGTTGTCTTGCATCGTTGCATTGCTGCTAGAAGAGAAGTCCATTACATTTGATTTTACCACAGTATATCAGTCTCTGTGTACAATGTTCTCCTTGTTCTGCTCCTTTCACTCTGTATCAATTCCTGGAGGTCGTTCCAGTACACATGGAACTCCTCCAGTTCATCATTCCTTTTAGCACTATAGTATTCCATCACCAACAAATATCACAATTTGTTCAGCCATTCCCCAATTGAAGGGCATACCCTCATTTTCCAATTTTTTGCCACCACAAAGAGCACAGATATAAATATTTTTGTATAAGTCTTTCCTTATTATCTCTTTGGGGTATAAATCCAGCAGTGGTATGGCTGGATCAAAGGGCAGATAGTTTTTAGCATGCTTTGGACATAGTTCCAATGAATGATGCCACTATAATCAACAAGACAAGGATCCAGGACAACTCCAAGAGACTCATGACAAAAAAGGTAATCAATCCAATTCGATAGAAGGAACTGACAGAGTGTAAATGTAAATTGAAGAGTACCATTCTTCACTTTATTTTCTCCATAAAATTTTCACAAGTGTAAGCAATATGTCCCATTTCACATGATGAACATGGAAATTTGTATTGTATAATAACATATATACAACCTCTATCATATTACTTGCCTTGGGGAGGGAGGAAGAGTGGAAGAGAGGGAGAAAACATAATTGCAAAATGTCAGAAAAAAATTTTTTAAATTGGATTAATATTGTTCTGGAAAAAAAAGAAGTTTCCTGGAAAGGAATTTATAGGGGTGGTGCAGTGGATAAATTGCTGGACTTGAATCGGGAAGATTCATCTTCCCAAGTTCACATTCAGCCTCAGAAAACCTAACAGCTGTGTGACCTTAGGCAAGTCATTTAATCCTGTTTGTCTCAGTTTCCTATCTTTAAAATGAGCTGGAGAACAAAATGGTAAGTCACTACAGCAGTGGTTCCCAAACTTTTTTGGCCTACCACCCCCTTTCCAGAAAAAAATATTACTTAGGCCATGGAAATAAATTTTTTTAAAATTTTAATAGCAAATTAATAGGAAAGATAAATGCACCTGTGGCCATCACCGCTCTCCTGGATCGCTGCAGCACCCACTTTGGGAATCATTGCACTATAGTAACTCTAACAAGAAAACCACAAATGGTGTCATAAAGAGTTGAACATGATTAACAACAATAACAATAATGATAGACATCCCTCATTTTAAGATTTTACTTAGAGCCACTTTATGTCAAATGGAATTGAGATTTGTGGTTTGCATTTCAATGGGAAGGATCAAAAGTGGTAAAATTTTTAACCAAAGCAAACTAAAGCATCAATCAACATTCATTAAGCTCTTATTATGTGCTAGAGACTCTACTAAATGCTGGGGATTCAAAAAGAGGCAAAAGACAATCCCTTCCCTCAAAGAGCTTACAATCTGGTCAGGGAGAGAACATGCCAGCAAATATACACAAAGCAAGCTTTATGCAAGAGAAACACAAGATAAATAATTTTAAATACATGGGACTAAAATAACACAATTTTATGTGAAATGGCATTTAGTTATCCATTATCTTATTTTAATGCCAGAAAGAGAGATAAATGAGGAGGGGAAAAGGAAAGAGTCTAGAAACCTGTGTTTTGTCTCCAAACCATTCTATTGAAAAATAATCAAGGACCTCTAATTTTAAAGGTGAATTTCCAACTAATGAGATTTTACTGAAATCCAATAGAGCATATTCAAGGCAAGTGATGAGTGTTAAGGCCATGTGTGTAGCAGTTGGTAAATTACCAGGTCATTTCATGCTGATCCAGTTCCCCCCAGCTGTTTTCAATCACTTTAGCTAAAGACATGGATAACATTCATTAGAATCATTTGTCCTTTAATCAATAAGCTGCTTCTTCCCCTAGAGGGCTCTCAGGTTGCTAAACTGAATAACTTCAGCCTTGAAGGTGGCTTTCTTTTACTAGACCTAATTTACTAAAATGAATAAATGCCATTGACTTTAAGGATCTAGTGATTTAACAGAATTAATAAAGATAAGAGAGGAGCAATGGATACTCACTGTTTAAATTATGCAAAAGAAGAAATGATCACAATGAAACTAAGGTTTAAAACATGGAGATTTAAATAAACTCAATCTAGGATTAGGTATTAGTCACAGGAAAAAAATTCTAGATTTATTGGCAACCTCAATCTAGAGAGTTCCCTGTGTGGCTAAATTAAATGTTCTAATGTTATTTTTAAAAATGATAAAGGCTGATATTATGAGGGAAAAAAAATCCAAATAACACATTAACACTCTGGAATGTAAACAATCAGATTCAAAATGGCCTTGCAGCACATTATAATACACTTTGGAATAAACGAACAAACGATCCCCCAACTAAATACTCAAATGTAAGATGGGTTTATCTAAAATATGGCAGAAAAGCTGACCACAAGATGAATGAACCTGTGATAGAAATATAATTCCATTGAAGAAGAAAAGCCAAAATTACATTATTCATTTTTGTCTGGATTTTTCTTTATGTTGTTTTTTTGTGTGGTTTCAATATTTATATACATTTCTGGTAAGATAGTTGTAATCCGTAAGATAGAAAGGACTAAAAAAATAAAGAGTAGATATTTTTTTATTGAGGAATAAGAGTTAAAAATTCTTTTTTGTTCCCTATTGGTTCTACTGATATGAAATAGTTTTGATGATTATTCCTTGGTAGTCTAGTCTGACCCCTCCACACACACCTTTTCCTCCACTTTCTTTTTCATTATTTCCCTTGAGATTTTTAATCTTTTCTTCCTCCTTATGACATAGTGAGCATAATGGGATCTTTTGCTCTCTTAAATATCTACAGCAATTGCAAGATGGCAAAAATGTTGCCCACTTTGAAATACCATCTGAGAAAATCTGTTTATTCCCTGCTAATGCTATCATTAAGGATTTTTCTTTGTAAATACCTATTCAGAACAGTTGTATAATTAACAATTCATAGTTGAACTGATCTCACAACCCAACTACTTCAAACACTTTTTCTGACCCTGGGAAAGTTACTTAACCTCCCTCTGAGTCTTCCTTTCTTTGGCTGTAAAATAGGGTAGGGAAAGTGAACTCAAAAGACATCGAAAATTCCTTATATTTCTAAACTTATGATCCTATGGCCTCATGGATCTTTGTGGGCATTCCTCAGTCTTAGAACAATCTAGCCATTTGCTGATACCCTGTATTTCAAACTAAGAATCTTATTGTTCACAAACAGTTGTCTTTCGTTCAGTAATATTTTTCAAAGAGCACAATGTCATTGTACTATTTTATGCAGAATCTGGTATTTTTTTTCCTCTTAGAAATGGCCAATATGATTTAGAAGTTGCTTATCCTTAAATTCACCTTTAGGGAATCTTTGTTCATTTAATGGCACATTTTACATTGGGATATACACCACAGATCTGACCATAAATATATATTTGAGGATTCCATATTGGTCCATACGTGAGAATGACCAGGTCCAACAAAATATCATTAACCCAAACATGGGCTTGATTACTTTCACTATAGCTCTGGAATATAGATTATAGATTTAGATCCATATTTTTTCTACTAAAGCACTTAGAAGCTTCTTTAAGAAATATATCCTAGATTTTCTTTTTGTTTTCCTGACTCTGTTACACCTGAATTGAACAAATGCACAGGACAGGTAGTGCTATTACATCTGTAGAGTGCACTGTTATTTCCCATGCTAATTGAGTACGGTCAGGATATTCAGTCAGCTAGGAAGCAATAAAAACAATGATCTTAATCTTTTAGACCAATCATATAATTTTGTGGATAAAAAATGACAGTTATGGGAGAAACAGGCTGAACCTCTGGGACAAGAAAGCACTAGTAACTCAGAGTCCCAGGAGTCTTTGCTTCTTATGTTCACCTAGAAAACCTTCCTCTAACAAGAGAAATTAGAAAGATGTATCCCATCTGTATTTTCTCTATTAATTTGATAAATCGATAGCCATGTTCACATATTGCTGGTTATTCTGGCATGGCATATACAGAACCAATTGAGAACAGACCTAAGATGAGCAATTTGCCTCCTGGCATGCCTGAGCTGATATTTCTGAGATCATTCCATTTCTTTTAAGAAATATTTACAACAGAGATCCTATTACAACTGGGGAACCTATTAATTACCATGTATACTTAAAAAATAATAACAAGAAATGGATAATAACACTCACTTAGATTCATCTTCCCTCTGGTTAAAGAAAAAAGAATAAGGTTTCACCTTGAAGTCTTATAGTGCCTAACAGAGTATTTTAGCCATAACTAAATTTCAATAAATGTTTATTGAATTGATAAATTGACTTTTTTCAAATAATGTTATAGTTTCAAAAATAGAAAGTAGGTAACAGAAACTGAAATACAGGAAAGTTAATTGTGGAATATTGAAATGGAGTTAGAGAGACTTAATTATAAAGTAGTAAGAGGAACCAGGCGTGAAGAAATGAGGAAGATGAGTTAAAGAGGAGAGAGGCTTATAGAGAAAGGGATATGAAAGGTGAATGATATAAAAATGATCAATGCAGTATTAAAGTTGAGAGGGATATAAGCTTGACCTCTGATTTTGCTGACATATAGAGAATTTCTTGATAAAAAAATTCCATTTACCAAATTAGTATGACACCTTCTCCAAACCTTATGGAGACTTATGGAGTTGACCAGATCCCTGAGAAGTTGAGATTTGCCCTGGGTTAAACAACCATGATGTGCCAAAGGCAGGACTCAAACTCAAATCTTCTTGGCTGATGAGGCCAACTATCCATTATGGCAAATTGCCTTGATATCTGGTGGAGACTATACAGAAAAAGGAAAAGCAGAAAATGATAGCAATAATGAGAGGTTTGAGAGGGGGAAGAAGGAAACTAATGAAAGAAAGGGGAAGCAGCAGGAAAAATGGGGGGAAAAAACATAGGCTGGAGAGTAGCAGGATTGTGGGGCCATAGAGAATCATAAGGCATGTATATTCCTGTTCCTAAGAAACTTATGTTTAAGCTGAGAAGAAAAAAAAATATATATATATACATGAATAGAGATAGATATAAATATAGTCAAAGAAATATAAACTTATACTAAACACCAGAGGGGTGAAGTATCACTATTGCTGGGGCTGGTCAAGGAGGTTTCACAGTGAACATGAATTAGCTTGGACTTTGATGGATTGGTAAGATTCAGATACAATTAAGTTAAGGGAAGAGGAGGACATTTCTGTCATGATGGAGTGAAAGAGAATGGTATGAGCAAAAAAGTTCAAGAGAGGGGAAAGCTTATGTTATGTTCAAAGGTTTACAAAATCATTGTTGAAGGGACTTGGGTACAGGTGTAGTGGGAGAGAAACAGGTGGTTTAGTGTGGTGACACAGTGGAGAGAGCACCAGGCCTGAGTTCAAATACAGCCGCAGACACTTACTAGCTGTGTGACCTTGGGCATGCCACTTTACCCTATTTACCTCATTTTATTTCTTCTGCCAAATTACCTGGAAAGGAAATGGCAAAGCATCTAGTATCTTTGTCAAGAAGCCCAAATGGAGCAATGAAGAGTTGGACATGACTAGACAACAACAACAACAACCACAACAAAGTGTGGGAAAGAAGATTTTGAAGATTTGCTATGTGCTGTTTGTGTAATGCCTTGATGCTAAGGGATTTGCTCTATATCACCTAAGCAACTGCTGGAGTAGGGAAGAGGATTATTAAGGATTTTTGAGAAGGATAGGAACATGACAAAAATCTATGTTTTAAAGAAATTAGCATGTCAACATTATGTAAGATAGATGAAAAAGCAGAGTAACTGAAGACTGAGAGATGGTTTAGAAAGTTATTGGAGTCAAGTGATAGCTGCCCGAATTTGGTGGCCACAATGAATGAAAAAGGTATTAAGCATTATGAGGACTTATTAAGGAGCCTGCTAGAGAAGACAGAGTTCCTCCCCAAATCCTCTAGTCCTCTTATCTAGCCTATTTGAACTCCAGGACTATTGTTAGTCATTACGCCCAGAATCCTTGAATAGAGAGTGCCTATTCAAGCTGAATCCCACAAAATAACTATACTTTCTTGAGAAAGATTTAATGAAAACGTTTAATACATGGAATATGAGTGAAAACTTTCTTATTCAATATAAATATATAAATCTAATAGGATGTAGATTCAAACTTATAAGGAGCCCTCCTTATTTAACAGATGAGGAAGCTCAGGCCTCAAAAAAACTTTCCCAAGTTTGACAAAGGTAAGATCAAAACTCAGATCCTTTGACACCAATTCCAGAGTTCTTTTTATTATATCATGCAAAAATGACTCTTAATGATAAAATGATAAAATAAAATCCTTAACAATAGCATATGTATATATACACATATATATATGTAGTGAAAAGTGAATCAAACTTTATCTATCAATCAGCAACTTTTAAATTAATCAATCTAAAACATAAATACCCCTACTTTACACTAAGTAAGAGAGTTTGCAAGTTACTAAAGTGGGTGACAACTCCAGAGGCCACTGTCCTGCCCCTTGGTAGTGCTAGGCCAATTGAAAGACTGCAATTGGCTCCCGCAAAGTGGAGGAAGAGAAAGGAAGTGACATGGAAAAAGGACTATAAAAAGTCCTGAACTTCCTGTCCAAGGGAGCTTCAACCTTAGAACTTCGATCTTGGCTCTTAGACTGCTTCTTGGAGGGCTGCTCCTGGATTTTCTCCTTTAGACTTCAGTGTTGGAGGACTTTGCCTTTGGACTTGGTCTTTGGTCTTCTCTTTGGAGTTCTTCTTGGGTGAGTGAGTAGCTGGCCTTCCTTTCCTGGCTTCTGTAGAGATTGGTTCTGGAAATCCCTGCTGCGGTCTCAATCCTCTGAGCTACCTAGCTGCCCCAGGTAACCATAGTTCTTATTTTCCTATTCAGTGTCCACCTAAATGGGCTCATAAATAATGAATATGATGGAAGATTGATAGGATATTGAGAAATGCTACCATTGCAATTTGTAGTTAAATTTTACATACACACATCCATAATTCATACATATATGCCTACCATTCACTGAGTTGGTGAAGATTTATTAAGTTACTACTACTTGTGAATGTGATATAGAATAAGCAAAGAATAAACAAAAAAGTCCTTTCCCTAACAGAGGTAGTACTCTGATAGAGAAACTAAGGTTAGTATTACTTTAAAATGAGGGGTTTGACTTAGTTCTTGTCATTTGACTCAATAGTTTCCCATTTTGTGAGTCCTGTTAGAATTAGACAGATAAATGGATAGAATAATGGCCCTAGAGTCAGAAAGACCCTGAGTTCAACCTCAGACCTTTCCTATATATGTGATCCTGAGGAAGTCACTTACCTTCTGTTCTCCTTAATCTACTGAAGAAACAAATAACAAATCACTCTAGTATCTTTGACAAAAAAACCTCATAGACAGTATTGGTGTGTTATGGTCTATAGGGTCATGAAGAATCAGACACGACTGAATGAATGAACAACAATAATTAGAATCAGAAGAAGTCCCTCAAGAACTTCTGGCTTAGACAACACACAGGCAGCTATTGAATCATTTGAACAAGCATGGCAGGAATCACTTAGGGAGTAGTTGTGCAAGGCTGGGTGCATTGTAGGGATTTGATCTTCCTATTTCTATATGGGATTTTATACTTCAATTCCCACCCTCCCACACCATTTCCCTCCCATTCTAGGCTTTTTGTTTTTGATTGTGGTAGACTTTCCTGGCTCTATCTTTATAAACTCTGCAACACGTAACAAATAGCCGATCAGAGAAATGGCACAACATTGTCTGTATTCTCTGTGCACTTGGCAGGGATTTTTCATATTGTACATTATTGGCTCTGCTGTGTGATAGCACAACAGAGCTTTTGTAATGCTCTCAGCAGAGCTATTTATATACAGCGACTCTACTAAGTGCCTTTCCCTCTGCTGGTGTTCTTCCACAACCTCAGAGAGAAAGTGATTCGCCCAAATAAAAGAAGTATAGATTGACATTGCTCAGAGTACAGGATGCTATAAAAGCAAAACAAGTCTTTATGTAACTCACATTAAGTGTCATCATTTTCTGCTGAATGCCAAAAAATAAAGGTTAGACTTAATTTGAAACAAACGATTGCTTTCCATCAGGTCAATGGAACTAGAATCTTGCTTTGGCTAAATCTAAGTTGGAAGTTGGAAACCATGTTAAGGAACCAAGACCATCAGAATTACTCCATGTGTCTCTAGATCACAGGTTGAACCATAGATTACAAAGTTGAATATCAAGGGGCCTTTAGGTAACTTTTTCAACCTATTTGAAAAAGGTAACTAGAAAGGTTTGCTCGAGGTTTCACTAAGCCTTACCTAACAGACCACTTCAAAATCCAAGAAAAAGAGTATCAATTAATGACATACAAACTAATATTATAACTAATGATATAAGTAACTAATAGTATAAGACTGGAAGTTGAAGTTCTGTGGAAAAATGGGGATTGTTCATTTCCTGAATATCACATTCATGTAGATAATGTATGTGGCACAGTGGATAAAGAACTGGTCTAGATGAAAGGATGTCCTAGGTTCAAGACCCATCTCTAATACTCACTAGCTATTGGACCCATAACATATTAATGTTCCAGACAACTCTCCATGACTATGAATTGCAGAAAAGGTATATATTGACTTTGGCAGAGGGAGTTTTCCCACTGGGAGTCCCCTACACTGATGAAATTACAAATCCAGACTAGAAGTAGAAAAAGAAAATATTTTTGTAGAGCCTAACTTATTCCACAATATTAACTATAATCATTGGAGTTTTCATGAGTCAATTTAACATTGACTTTTTTGATAGCATTAAAACTCAGGGTTTTACAGGGGTGCCTGGCTAATGTGAAATTCTAACATTAGCTTTTTTTTTTGCCCAGTATGTTGGACATGGGACATATTTCACATTATCATATCCGACCAACTAGGTTCTATCTGGTATCTGACATTTGTATTCATATTAAAAGGTCTGATATTTGGATTTAATCATATTCCATCTTGACATGTTCAACAGCATGACTTTAAAAATAGCATAAAATACATAAAAATAATAAAGAAGGAGATAATAGCAGAATTTGATGCTCCAGTTAATGTCACACTAACCCGAGGATATAAGAAATGTCAATGTTCAGTAGTTATGGCAAACCATGGATGTGTGTGCAGTTCAGTTAAAAAAATAGATTATTTAAAAGATCAGCAAAATAATCAAAGTATTTACCATTTGTTCCTATTTCTTGGTTTGCTGTTTTAAAGAACAGGGAGACAAAAAAGGGTAACATTTGAATCCTTAATAACAGAAGGACTTGAATCTTTGAGAGAGAAAGAAGGAAGAAAAATGGTTCATCATTAAAAAATTGAAAAGCTCTTGCTTGTTCAATGGGTAGCCTTCATTTGTTTTTATTTTTTTCAGAACAAGATAACTCTTTTGTGCAGAACTTTCATCTTGCCTATTTTTTCAGGACCTCTTCTTTTTTTTATGTGGTGTTTCCCTCTCCTTTGGGAAGACTGTGTCTAAACCACAAATTTACCAATCTGACTTTAACTTGATTTCTCTTTCAGAAGCTATCAGCAAATCCAATGGTCCCTTATCAATCCTATTTGGACATCTCTGTAACTTTTGATAGTGACATTTTTTAGAGGATATTCTCTCCTCTGGGGCTTCTTGTGACCCAAGCCTGTCTTGATTCTTCTCCTACCTTTCTGTCTACCACTTCACAGGCTCCTTTGATGTATCACTATTCTTGTTGTACCTCTTTACTGTGGTGTCCCTTAAGGTTCTTTATTAGACTTGTATTCTTTTTCCTTTTATTGTCCCATTCAGTGATGTCATCATCTCAGCTTCAATTATCAGCTTTATGCAGGCTATTCCTAGGTTTATATACCCAGTCCTAATTTCTCTTCTGAACTCAAGTCCCACATCCTCAACTGCCTATTAGACAATTTTTACTGGATATCCTCTGGGTGTATCAAAATCACCATATCTAAAATATGAATACCTTTCTCTTCAAATTCTTTCTTTTTTTGACTTTTCATATTACTTTTGAGAACACCACCATCCTCTCAGTCATTTTGGTTCACTACCTTGATATCCTCCTCCATTTTTTCCTTCTCATCCCTCATATCCAATCAGTTGTGAAATTTTGCCATTTTTTCTTCAGTTTTTTTTCTATATATGCCCTTTTACCTCATTTACACAGCCACCATCTTAGTTTATGTTTTCACCATCTCTTACATGAAGTATTAGAATTCCCTCTTAATTGTTCTTCCTTTCTCATTCAATTCATCCTCCACTGAGTTTCCAAATAATTTTCCTAAACACTATATCTGTCCATGTCATTTTCTTTTTTTAATGTGACAACATATTTTAATTTTTCACTATCACATGTAAAACCAATTTTCAACATTTGTTTTCCCAAGTTTTGCATTACAAATTCCCTCTCTTCTTCCTTCTCCTCCTCTCTTCCTAAGACAGCAAGCAACTTAAGCTAGGCTATACATGTTTGATTAGCCCATTTCTTTTTCTTGTTAATTAAATTCTAGTGCCTCCCTATTACCTCCAGAATAAAATACTAATTTCTTTATTTGATATTTAAAGATTTTCACAATGCACTTCCTACCTTTCCAGTCTTCTCACACATTTATTCCCTTTCCCAGACACAATGCCTGGCTCATTGCTGTTTCCTTCATATGAAACTCCATCTCCTAACTTTTACTGACTTTTCCTTATGGCTAGAATGTTCTTTATCCTCACTGCTACCTCTTGACTTCCTTGATTTCCCTCAAAGCTAATCTTCACTCTATTTGAAGAAAGAAAAATAGTACAAATAGGCATTTTAATTTTTTTCTCATTTCTTCCAGGTTATATGTTGATATAATTTTTAATAGTTACTTTTTGATATTTTCCAATCTATGTTCTCTCCCTTCCTCCCATTTCTCCCTGCTACCCAAGGAAATAGGTAATATGATAAATGTTGTACATGTGTTATCATACAATACATATTTCCATATTCATGAACAGGCATTTTTCAAAGAAGAAAATCCAAGCTATCAAAATCCATGTGAACATATGCTTCAAATCATAAAAATTGAGGAAAAGCAAATTAAACAAACTAATGTACAACTCATACTCATCAGATTGAAAAAGGTGACAAATTAAGAAAATGACAAATATTGGATAGGCTGCTAAAAAACAGGCACATTATTGTACTGTTGAAGGAGCTGAGAATTGGTTCAACAATTCTAATATGCAATTTGGGATGATGTCCAATTAGAATGTAAGTTCCTTGAGGTAGGAACTGTTATGTATTTATTTATTCATTGCATTTCATTGTATCCTCAGCTCTTAGACCAGTGCCTGGGATATAGTAAATATTTAAAAAAATACTTGTTGATTGAATGGGCCATTCTTGCTCTAAAGTATGGATGCTCTAGAATATGAACATAATAAATTTAAATGCAGTTTAATGTTTACATAATTTTATTGGACCCAAGTTATTAATGAGGTTATCATAAGCTAGGTGGTACTTGATAGAGGCAGGACAGGAGTTAGGAAGATCTAAGTTCAAAACTGGCCTCAGATACTATGTAACCTAGACAAGTTTCTTCACCCTCTTTGCCTCAGTTACCTCATCTGTGACATGAGCTGGAGAAGGAAATGGCAAACCACTCCAGGAGCTTTATCAAATAAAACCCAAAATGAGTTCATGAAGAGTTGGAAACAACTGAACAACAATAAATCATAAACAAGGTCCATAATGAGGTAATTACATCTTACTGAGTAAGAAAAAAATAGAATTAAATTATAATATGAGAAGTTTCTATGGGAAAAGAGAACCTTCTTAATAGATTTTTTTCTCTTGCCAATAATATTAAGAAGGGTTGCATCCCCTTTGTTATTCTTCCCCAACTCCCACTAAATTTGGTATTCTAAGTAGTCAAAGCTCATCTTACTACTTTCCACTAAAATTCTTGGTGGAACCCGAAGGATGGGAGGGACTGTTGAGGTTACAGCCACTCCTAAGCCCTCATTAGTGTCTTCCATTGATGAGTAGCCAAATAATTATCAGCTTTTAGCAAGGGTATTTACCAAGCAGGTATGGAAATGACAGTTAGACAAATTATCTTCCCAAACCAGGAACATATTCTCCCCTTGTACATAGGTCACTGGAGAGAGAGTCCAATCTTATAATCGAGTGGTGAGGAAGCAAATGTGTAGGAAATCCACATGGGGAAGAGGTAACTCACAACTGAAAGTCCTTTTCTTTCTTTATAGAGTCCTCAGAATACTTGGTCTCTTTAATAGTTCTATAGGTATAATCTGGGATCTAAATGTTGGTGCATGACCTCATTGGTTTTTGCCTTGAATCACCCTTTCCTTGATCTATCGGAGGGGTGCCTGATATCAATGCTTTCATCAATCAAAGTTGTTTGCTTCAGTCACTTCTAGAGGACACCACTGCTGGTGCTAATGGGACTTAGACACTGTGACCTTTAAAATTTCATGAGGTTGTAAACTGATAAATTTCATCTTTGAAAACTTAGTTTCCTTTTCTGTAAAGAACAGTTTGTCCTTGGTGTTTCTTTCTCTACTTCCAGTTGGATGTATTTTTTCTCACTAATCCAGTGGCACCTTCATTTGGCTAATAGAAAGGGCAGAACTTTCTCCTCCTCCCCAAGGAAGACAACTTCTCAGAGACTTAGAACTCTTAACAGCTTGATTTTTGAGTCATTTCCCTTTCTATTTAACTAATTTGTTCTAGTCTTTCTTGCTATATTTGAAATTGGTGCATTTAGATAGCATTTGAAGATTTTCAAAACACTTTGCAAATATTATCACATTTTATCCTCACAATAATTTTTGGATATGGGTGCTATTGTTATTCCCATTTTATAGATAAGGAAACTGAGGCAGAGTATAAAGTGACTTACGCAGAATGACACAGCTAGTAAGTATCTGATTGCACATTTGAACTCGGATCTTCCTGACTATCCATTTTTAGCACTTGATCTACTTTATCACCTCATTGACAATAATATGTTTATGTGCCCAAGAGAGGCGATGATCTTCCTCTATCAATAACAAGCTTTTTTCTGGTGTGGTGATATCTGATTTTATTCAAGGAATCCAACCTTATGATCTTTAAAATTGATTATGGTTTTATTCACATCTAATTTATTTTGTTTGATTAACTGGTTCAACTGAGATATTAGGTCCTAATGAGATTGTATTAACTGGGGTAGGAAGAGAAACCTTTATCCTTTCAAAAGAAATACAATAGATATCTACTGGCAAGTAGTGGGTACTTGGTAAATACTGCTTTTAGTTATTGTTCATTAAGAAGATTCTACAAAATATTTTAAAATATGCTTAGTCTTGTGAAAAGTTCACCTGGCTTCCTGGGGTGATTTACAACTTGGCAAAGCTTTCTTGGGGGGAGTTTAGAAGTAACAGAAAGAAAGGCCAGACCACAAATCAACTTCTTGTTCCCAGCCTTGATTCCCTAAAAAATCTTGGATATTTACAAGCTTAACTTCAACTCAGCCCTTCCTTTTTTCCTAGAAGAGAATCAGAAGCCTTGATGACTGGACCAAATATTCCTTCCATTTATTAATAATTGTTTACAGAGTATCTAATATGTGGTTATCTTTCTGTTTGGGTCATTGTTCAGTTGTTTCAGTCCTGTCTGATTCTCTATGATCTCATGTGGCATTTTCTTGGTAGATATATGGGAGTGGTTTTCCATTTCCTTCTACAGCTCATTTTATAGATGAGGAAGCTGAGGCAAACAGGGTAAAATGACTTGTGCTGTTTCATACAGCTAGCAAGTGCATAAGGGCAAATTTGAAGTCAGGAAAATGAGACAGTAGATATAGAAGACCTGAGCCTATAAGGGGATTTGAGATAGATTTAAAAGAGTGGGTAGGATTTTAGATGGAAAGAAAAACAGAGAGGAGATTATTTTTGACAGTGGAGAATATAATACAGGTTTGTAGAACTGGGAACAAATATGATTTTTCAAGGGACAGTAAGAAGACCAGCCTGGCAGAATAAGTTTTGTTTGAGGAAATAATAGGAGATAAATCTGGAGAAGCACAATGGGATCAAGTTGGGAAGAAATATAAATTTCAGGTTGAGTTATTCAGAAAGATCTAGAGAATCACTGAAAGATTTTGGAAAAGAAAATGATATGATGAAAGTGGCATCTTAAAAGGAGATTACTTGAATTAAAAATTGTCAGATATGAGTCACTAATTAGAATATAAAAGATGAAGAGCAGGGAAAAGTTAAACATAGCGTAGAAATTTCAAATCTGTGTGATTAGACAAATGATGGTGACCATAGCAAAAATGAGGAAGTCATAAAAAGGATCTATTTTGAAGAGATGTTGAGTTCAATTATATACTTATTGATTTGGGGGTGAAAAAAGAAATTTATAAATGGATAATCGGCCAGTAATGAGTTGGGTATGAATTCTATTGGGTAGATGAAATGTTGGGGATGATGATGTTGATTTGGCATTTGTATGGAAATAAGTGGTTGTTGAAGCTCTCTGATAAAAAGAGTAATTCTCCAAAAGAATAATTAGAAAAAAAGAGCAAAAATTTGAGGACTTAGTTTTGGAAAGTGCACAGTCAACAGTGAAATTAGGCAGATAAGAATAACCAAGTTTCACAGAAGGTAAAAGGGAAGAAAAAGGGGTCAGGTAAGGAGTTGTCATGAGAGTTGGTTGTCACAAAATGTTCAAATAAATTAAGGCTGGGCAAAGAATTTTGATCTGAAAAGACAGAGATTGCCTATTTCTGTAGGGTAGTAGGAGTGGAGATAAATTTGTTAAACAGTATATAAGAGGAAAGGAAATATATCTATTATATATAGACCATGGACTCAAGAAAATTGAGTAGAAAAAATAATGAAGTTACTAGAATAGGTAGCATGATCTGAGTGAATATTGTATTTATTTTTTGTTTGAATAAAGGAGTCTTGATATATTTAAGGTACAGAGTAGAATGGAAAAAATTGATAATTTTAGAATATTGGATATATTTCTTCCTAATTATTAATATATTCTTGACCTGAGGCTGAAATTGATACTTAAGAATTTAGACCTTTCTTACTCAACTTTCTATTTGTTCTCTTTAAGAAATTTATAGCCTCTTTTCTTTCTTTTATTAATTGATATAACATTCTCTGTTGTTTCACTTTTAGAACAAAGAAAATTATTTTCTTAGAACAAAGAAAATAGTACTATCTTTGCCATTTAGATTCTAAAATAAAAATTCAGAACACTCAAGCGATCTTCTATTCACAATTTATCTGCGTAAATTTCCACTGTTAAAGCTCTCTTGTTTTGAAAATGTTTTAATCATTTTGTCATGTGCTCAATTTCATTCCCAGACCACAAACTAGTTCTCTGAGACACTAGTCCAGATCACAGTTCAATTAAGCTGAACAAATATTACAAGTCAAAATCACAAGGTAGCAAATTAACCAAAACCTCTGGCCAGAGCTATTGTCAGAGTCTTCTAGCTCAGGGTACGCATGTGTGCACATCAACAAAGCTTGTACATAAGCGTGCTGATGGTGGCATTTTCCATTGCTATTTACATTATAAAGGAAGTTTGTAAAATTTAAGGAAAAGTCTAAGCATCAGCATATGATGGAGAAAGGTGCTAATGATGCATACCTGGAGAGTTACTGATAATGGACCTTTGTCTTGCCAGTGAGGGCAAGATTTCTTTGAACTACATAGTCCCACGGTTAGCTTACCTGGGTGGGGAGTTTTGTTTTTTTGTTTTTTTGTTTTTTGAAGGAGTGTGGCTGATCCTCTCTGAAAAATTAGCTGCTATTTGGCTAGCTCGCAAATGCTAAAGCAAACACCTGTTTTCAAGGCATGCACAGTTGATAGTGTGCCATTTCTGATCCATCTGATGCTTCATGTTGCTTTTCTGAACACAGATTAGGTAGAAATTGCTACCTAAAAATGACAGAAATGTAAGGGCTTTTTCATTATTATTTTCCCCTTTTATGTTGATATATACTTTGCTTGTTTGTTTAGGGTTACCAATTTCCCTTTGGTTAGGACTTCTAGGCACTATGTTTATATGTCTGTTGCTCTGACACTTTCAATTATCAGCAATGAGAAGCAATGACCATGGGCACCAGCAAGTGATTTCTCCAGTGACTTTATCTGAGTGGTCCCTAGGCTTGCTGACAGAATGACCTTTTCTTTTCTCATCAAAGCTACTTCCTACAGAGGTTTTGCCAAAGGTCTCTGTTTTATAGTTTAATCAGAAATAGATATATTATTATTGTTGAGCAATAGCTAACGTTTTTTCTTTGGCTTGGTTGGATAGACTACATTCCATTCAGAGTTCTAGAGAGAGAACTCAGCATGTGTTTCCCTGCATATAGGGTAGACAGGAAGCAACAAGTGACCATTCTGCTCATCCAAAGTTTGTACTAAGCACGGCTAAGCAGTGGAACGTAAGAACCTGTGGAGCGGACAAAGATTAATTATACCTGTGCTCATACAGCAATGTTTGTGTTCCAAACAAATTATATTTGCTTGTGTTTAAACGATGCATAAATCTGATACGTGCAGATGAACGTGTGTTCAGGATGAGTGAGCACACTTGTTTGAATGTCATATTTATCCCTGTATTTTGTCAGAAAATTAACTTCTTTGGAGTTTGTGCTTGAGCTGAGCATATGGTTGCTGATCTCTGGAGATGACAGCCTATCTGAGCAATAGCTCCTTATGGCTCCAGCTCTCCTCTGCTGGCAGATGCTTTGGGCTTTTCTACAATTAAGTGGAGATCATCACTGTTTTCTTTGAGCACTGCTGTGCCTTGTACTCTGAAGTGTTTTGTTAATCACTGTCTGCCTTCGACAGAAGCTGCCAAAGCTCTCATTAAGTTTGAATTTTGAGATGTCATGCTCGAATGATGGAATTTCATCCCTTTTCTGCATGAATGGAATTGGCAATGGAAAGGTGCCAGAAAAAAAAATCATGTCACTAAAATATATTTGCTTTATATTTTGCTGCTGAAACAAAAGGTGGTGGTGGGGGGGAGAAACTTTCCAATAATTTGTCAACTCCAGAGCACTGCTGGTTATGTCGTTTCCTAGGTGATGATAATTGTTGGGTCCTTACCCTTATTAACGGGAATACTTACATTATCACTTCTATCAACAATCAGTCATTGCCTTGTTCATAAAGTGAACTTTAAATCTTTCTTCTTTCTTACCCCAAGACCTTTCATGGCATTTGATATTGACTGTCAGGATGCTTGCAACAGGAAGGAGCATGGAAGATGCTCACCAGTAGCAGAACAATTTTCTTAATAACCTCCAGTTCTAATTGGGGGCAAAACAAGATAAATGATAGCATCAGGAAAAAAAATTCATGTCACTTTTGCCCTTCAAGAAGAATTGCTTGAAGATGTGTGGAAACTGAAAACAAAATGCATCTGTTGACTATTTAATGATTTGCAGCAGGAAACTAAGTGTTATGGGAAATATGGTATGAAAAGACATTGCCCATTTCTCTTGGTGAATCTAATTGTTTCAGCTGTATGAGTAAAAGTGGGAAGTAAGCCTTGAAGTAAAACTTAGACTAATTAGCTGTAATGCCTAATCGCTTCAGTCATAAACAGTTTAGAAATTTATTAAGCTGGGATACAAAACCTATATTCAGTGAAGACGGATGTCCTCTTATGCCGAAATGATGCTTTCTGTCTCTTTAACAAATACATTTTAAAAGTGTGCCATTCCACAGTGGATGACATGTGCAGTTTGTTTATGGCTCAGCTTACTCTGATGTACACTATGTGTGATAGACACATTGGGAGAATTTTTCTAGTGGCTATCAATAGAGTGCAGACTTCAATACTTGCCTCTTTAAAAAGAGTGAAGACTTTGTAATGACTTTAATGTGGCCCCAAGTCTTTCCATTCCTTCCTCTGTTGGATATTTGTTTTCCTTGGAGTAACCGATGAAGAAGATCAAAGGCTTGTTATTACAAAATATAGGCCCACTCTATGTAACTCGAATAAGTCTCAATATTGAAAACCCATTTTGCCATTTACAGGAATTTTTTGCAGAGATAGTCTAGTTTGTATTCTTCATGGCTGCTTAGAAAACAGGAGGTAAATAATAGTACTTCAGATTTCTATAGCTCTTTAAGTCTTCTTAAGCATCTTCTTCACAAGAGTCCTGTGAGATTGGCTCTCCAAATATTCTTTGCATATTTCATTTAAAAGATCTCAGGTTAAGTGACTTGCCCTTAGCCACATTGCTAGTGTCAGTTGTGGGACTTGAACACCCAGATTGCCTATTTCAAATCCAATGCTCTTTCTATCCCAAGGGGTTTTAGCCTGAGGTCCATTAACTTGATTTTGGGGGGGGTCAGGGGAAGGGAAGAACTGCCTAAAGGCAGGCACATTGTGAATAAAGTACTGAGCCTGGAGTCAGGAAGATCTGAGTTCATATCTGTCCTCAGATATTTCTTAGTTATATGACCCTGCCCAAATCCCTTAAACTCCATACACCTGTTTTCTCACATAAAATGGGGATAATAAAATCATCTCCTTTCCATGGTTATTCTGAGGATCAAATGAGTTATTACAAAGTGCTAAGCACAGTGCCTGATGTATTGTAGATGTTTCCCTCTTCCTCCTTCTTCCAGTTTTTCCCAGTAGTCTTTGTCAAATAATGAGTTCCTGTCTCCAAAACTTGGATAGTGGAATGGTTTGCCATTTTCTTCTCCAGTTCATTTTACAGATGAAGAAACAGGGTTAAGCGATTTGGCCACACAGCTAGTAAGTGTCTGAAGTCAGACTTGACTTGACCTCAGGATGAGACACTACCTAGGTTCCCAGATAGGTTAGAGAAAAAGAAAACTACAAGATTTTGAAGAACTACTCAGGAAAGACTGATCTAGATGGGACACTTGTGAGAGGGAACAGGTTGCTATACCCTAAGGACAGATAGACCAACCCATGGGAAAGGTAAACCTTGGTGGGGTTTGGATTGGATGAAAATCTCACAGAAGATTGAATCGGCCCTTTTAGCCATTTTTTCCAAGTCCAGCCTTGACCCTACTATCTAATGTCCAATTTCCTGATTTTAAATCCAAAGCTTCTTCCACTCCCAGTATTTTTAGCCTGAGGTTCATGGCACTTAGTTCACAAAACCAATTCAATGCAACTTGAAGGCTGACCATTGGAAAGAAAAGCATATAGAGGTGGTTTCATCTGTATTGATGTGGAATTTCTACTTATTTGTTAACAAGTTTGCCTTGTAGATAGTTTTGCAGGATAGGTGGAGGTCAGCATTAGGAGTTAAGGATAATATTTATTTTTAAAAAATGTTTCTATTTTATTTTTTCTCAATTACATGTTAAAATTTAAAAACATTTGCTTTAAAAAAATTGAAATTCCAAATTCTCCTTCTACTTTTCTCTTCCAGCCTAGCTCCTTAAGAAGGGAAGAGGTTTGATATAGATTATACATGTGCCATCATCCAAAATATATTTCCATATTAGCCATGTTAGAAAACACAGACTCCTCCACCCAAACACAAGAAAAAAAGTTAAAAAGAAGTATGCTTTTATTTATAATCAGACTTCATCAGTTCTTTCTCTGGGGGTGGAGAGCATTTTTCATCATAAATCCTTCAGAATTGTTTTAGATCGTTGTACTACTGAGAACAATTAAGTCATCCACACTTGATCATTGTATAATATTGTTGTTACTGGGTGCAATGCTCTCCTGGTTATGCTCACTTCACTTTGCATCAGTTCATATAAGTCTTTCCAGGCTTTTCTAAAACCATCCTACTTATCACTTCATATATTACAGTAGTATTCCATCACTATCATAGCATATACAGCAACTAGTTCAGCCATTCCCCAAGTATATCCTCAATCTCCAATTCTTTGTCACCACAAAAAGAGTTGCTGTAAATATTTTGGTACATATAGGTTCTTTCCTTTTCTCTTTGGGATACCAACTTAGGAGGGGTATGGCTAGGTCAAAGGGTATACACAGTTTTATATCTCTTTGGGCAGAGTTCCAAATTGTTCTCCAGAATGATCAGATCAGTGCCCACCTCTAACCAACAGTATATTAATGTCCCAATTTTCCTACAGCCTTTCCAGTATTTGTTGTTTTCTATATTATATTATATTATATTATATTATATTAGCCAATATGATAGGTGTGAAGAGGTACCCCAGAGTTACTTTAATTTGCTTTTTTCTAATCAATAATGATTTAGAACATTTTTCTATGACTATAGATAATTTTGATTTCTTTTTCTGAAAACTGCCTGTTTATATCTGCTGTCCATGTGTCAATTGGGGAATGCCTGATTTTCTTATTTAAATTTAATTTAGTTCTCTAAATATTTGAGAAATTAGGCCTCTATCAGAGAAATTGGATGTTAAATTTTTTCCTCCAATTTCCTTGACTGAATGAAACATTTTAATTCAATGTAATAAAAATTATCCATTTTTTACATTTCATGATGCTTTCTCTCTTTTGGTCATCAGTTCTTCCTTTGTCTATAGATCTGACAGGTAAAATATTCCATACTCCTAAAACTTAGTTATGGTATCATCTTTTATTTCTAAATCAGATTCCCATTTTGATCTCAACTTGGTATGAACTGTGAGATGTCATTCGTTCACTATCTAGTTTCTGCCAAACTACTTTACGATTTTTCCTGGAAGTTTTTGTCAAATAGTGAGTTCTTGTCCCCAAAACTTGGATCTTTGGTTTTATCAAATTTAGATTTTTATGGTCATTTACTACTATATATTATACACTTAATCTAGTCCACTTATCCACTGTACTTCTTAGGTAGAACCTGATTGTTCTGATGATTAACACTTTTAATCATAATACAATTTGAAATACAATTCGAGGGCTGCCACCTTTCTTCACATTTTTTTCATTGTTTCTCTTGATATTTTTGACCTTTTTATTTTCAGATGAATTTTGTTACTTTTTTCAACTTCTACAAAATGATTTTTGTTATTTTGATTGATATGGCATTGAATGAACAAATTAAATGAGGTAGAATTATCATACTTTTTATTTTGGCCTGATCAATCCATGAGCCCTTAACATTTCTCTAATTTTTTAGGACTTATTTTGGGTGAACAGTATTTTGTAATTGTGTTCATATAGCTCCTCAGTTTATCTTGGCAAATAGACTCCTAAATATTTAATATATTTAAGTTCTTTTTAGTTTGGTAGTATTCAGAGATGCTAATAATTTATGTGGCCTTATTTTATATCTTGCAATTTTGCTGAAGTTGTTTCACCTAGTTTTTCTAGTTGATTCTCTAGGGTTCTCTGTGTATACCATCATATCATCTGCAAAAAGTAATAGTTTTCTTTCTTCATTTCCTATTCTAATTCTTTCAATTTTTCTTTCTTCACTTATAGCTATAGCTAGCATTTCTAGAATAATCATGAATGATAATGGTAACAATGGGCATCACTGCTTCACCTTTGATCTTATTAAGCAGGCTTATGCCCATTTCATTGGTTTTAATAGGAATGAGTGTTATATTTTTCCAAAAGCTTTTTCTGCATCTAATGAGATAATCATGATTTTTGTTGTTTTTATTATTGGTATGATCGATGAAAATGATAGTTTTCTTAATATACTATCAGCCCTGAAATCCTGGTATAAATTCCAACTATTAAAAGTGTATAATCTTTATGATATATTGCTTTAATCTTGCTGATATTGCTAAAATCTATGTCAATATTCATTAGGGAAAGTGAACTATAGTTTTCTTTCTCTGTTTTTGCTTTCTCTGTTTTATGTATCAGCACTATATTTATGTCATAAAAGAAATTTGGTAGGCTTTCTTCTTTACCTATTTTCCCAAATAGTTTATATATAATATTGTATATAATATTGGGATAAATTGTTCTTTAAAAAGTTGTTAGAATTCACTTGTTAATCCATCTGTTTCTGAGGATTTTTTTCTTACAGAGCTTATTTATGTCTTTAATTTATTTTTTCTAAGATAGGATTAATTAACTATTCTATTTGCACTTCAGTTAATCTAGGCAATTTGTATTTTGTAAATATTCCTCTACTTAACTTAGATTGCTAGATTAATGGGCATGTACTTTGGCTAAATTGCTCTTAATAATTGCTTTAATTTTATCCTCATTGGTGGTGACTTTTCATTTGTGATACTGGTACTTTGGTTTTCTTCTTTCTTAAAAAATACAAATTAAACCAAATTAAATAATGACTTATCTATTTTGATGGTTTTTTAAAAAATAAAACCAGCTTCTAATTTTATTATTCAATGTTTTTCTTAGTTTTAGTTTTATTAATCTCCCCTATGATTTTCCAGGATTTTCAATTTGGTACTTAAATGGAGATTTTTTATTTTTTTTATTTTTTATTTTTTTTATTTTAAACCCTTACCTTCTGTGTATTGACTTATAGGTGGAAGAGTGGTAAGGGTAGGCAATGGGGGTCAAGTGACTTGCCCAGGGTCACACAGCTGGGAAGTGTCTGAGGCCGGATTTGAACCTAGGACTTCCGGTCTCTAGGCCTGGCTCTCAATCCACTGAGCTACCCAGCTGCCCTAAATGGAGATTTTTAATTTGCTCTATTTCTATTTTTTTAGTTATATGCCCAATTTTTTCATCTATTCTGTTTCTACTTTATTGATGTAAATATTTAGATACATTTTTTCTCCTAAGTACTACTTTGCCTATATCTAATAAATTTTGGTATGTCATTTCATTGTTATAATTTTTGTTAATGAAATGATTGTTTTTAGTATTTATTCTTTGACCTGTGTTCTTTGACTCATTCTTTAGGATTAAATTGTTTAATTTCAAATTAATTTATATTTCCACGACCTTTTATTTAGTATAATTTTTATTGCATTGTGGTAATTTACAATAAAATCATAGAATCATTTCTATTTTTTCTGCATTTTATTGTGTTTATACCTTAAAACCTGGTCAACTTTTGTGAAAGTGTCATATATAGCTGAGAAAAAAGTATACTCCTTTTTATTCCTATTCAAAATTTTCAGAGTTGTATTCATTGTTAATGTCTTGAAAATTTTATTTATCTCCTTAATTTCTTTCTCATTTATTCTGTGGTTAGATTTATCTAGTTCTGAGAGGAGAAAGTTGAGGTTCTCCACAAGTATAGTTTTTACTATATATTTCTCTTGTAACTCATTTAACTTTTCCTTTAAGAATTTGGATGCTATGCTATTTGGTGCATATTGTTAATAATTGTTAATATAGATATTACTTCATTGTCTATAGAACCTTTAGGCAAAATTTAGTTTTCTTGCTTATTTCTTTTAATTAGGTTTATTTTTGGTTTTGCTTTGTTTGAGACATGATTATTATGTCTGGTTTTTTTATATAGAACCTCAGCTTAATTACAATAAATTCTGCTCCAGTGCCATATTTTTACTCCATTTTTGTTGTTTTTCTTGTAAACAACATAGTTTTGGATTCTGGTTTTCAATGCATTCTGCTATGCACTTAAGTTTTATGGATGAGTTCATCCATTTACATTCACAGTAATAATTACTGTGGATTTCCTTCCCTATTTCCCCTCTATTTATCTTTCTTCCTTTTTTTAAACTGTCACTTCTCCAGAGCCTGTTTTGCTTTTGACTAATGCCTCACTTAATTCTACCACGCTTTTATCAGCCTCCCCACATTTCTTATTTTCCCTTCCCATCCTACTTCCCTATAAGTATACCTATATGAGTATGTATTTTATTCCCTCTTTGACCAGTTTTGAAGAGAGTAAGATTTAAGTGTCTGCCACCCCATACCCCAACATTTTCCTTTTCTTTGTAAAAGCTCTTCTTTTCCATACCTCTTTCATGTCAAATAGTTTCCCCTATTCTTTCTCTCCCTTCTTTCTTCTTCTTTCTTGAAGTGAATCCTTCTTTCTTATCCCTTCATTTTATTATTATTTTTTTAATTATCCTGTCAGTCAACTTACACTTGGCTCTCTATAACTGCCCTAATAATGTTAAAGTCCTTAAAAGCTACAAGTATCAACTTCCCCTATAGGAAAGTAAACAGTTTGACCTTATTCAATTCTTTATGATTTCTCTGTTATGTTTCTCTCTCTCTCTCTCTCTCTCTCTCTCTCTCTCTCTCTCNTTTTTTTTGATGACCACTGCTTTATAGTACAGTTTAAGATCCAGTACTTCTAGGCCCCCAACCTTCACATTTTTTTTCATTAATTCCCTTGATATTCTTGATCTTTTGTTCTTCCAAGTGAACTTTATCATTTTTTCTAATTCAGTAAAATTTCTTGGTAGTTTGATAGGTATGTCATGAAATAAGTAAATTAATTTGAGCAGGATTGTCATTTTTATTATATTAGCTCATCCTACCCATGAGCAATTAATGTTTTTTCCAGTTATTTAGATCTAGTTTTAATTGTGCGCAAAGTGTTTTGTAGTTGTGTTCATATAGTTCCTGTCTTTGTCTTGGTAAATAGATTTCTAAATATTTTATATTGTCTAGGGTGATTTTAAGTGGAGTCTCTCTCTCTCTCTCTCTCTCTCTCTCTCTCTCTCTCTCTCTCTCTCTCTCTTAAACCCTCACCTTCCATCTTAGCATCAACACTCTCCCAAGGTAGAAGGGGCTAGGCAATGGGGGTTGTGACTTGTCCAGAATCACACAGTGAGAAAGTATCTGAGGCCAAATTTGAATTCAGGATCTCCCATTTCAAAGTCTGGCTCTCAGTTCACTGAGTCACCTACATGCCCCTATCATGTTTATCTTAGTCTTCTTCTCAGTCTTGTATTTGAAATTCAGCTCTGGTCTTTTCATCAGGAATTCTTGAGAGTTCTCTATTTCATTAAATATCTATTTCCCCAACTGAAAGATTATACTCAAATTTTCTGGGTAAATTATTCTTGGTTGTAATCTTAGTTCTGCAGAGAAGATACCATCCTGCACTGACAAAGGGACTTTTTTTTACAGGGGATTCCCTTTACCAACCAAATCACAATCCATTTCCTGTTCCTCAAGGAGATAACATATATTGGAAAGACAAGAGAATTACTCAACTCCAGAGAATGTTGGTGAAAGAACTTTGATGAAGAGTTCACATTAAAATGAAAAGATATTGTTTAAAGTAAACACATTTTTTCCTGAAACTCAGAATGCTTTCTGAGGGGAACTCTCTTATTAAGTTATGTCTGCCTATAACCATATGCAACCATTCACTTTTGGCCAAAATAAGGAAGTTTTTTTCCTAGTGTAGACAGGTCTAAAATACTTCTTTCTTATATGCTACAATAAAATGGTGGAGAAATGTGATGCCCTGTTGAATATATAAACTTTCAGTCAGATTCCTCAAGTTCTTTGTTTTTATTCCACAGCAATTTCTATCTCTAACCTACTGTCATAAGTGTGAATTAAATGGGCAAATCCTTTGAAAAAAGATCTTATTATCTTTTTGAATTACCTGGATTGTTAGAGAGCCTGTTTATTAAAAAATAATGTAACTAGTTCCATCTGTGCTTGTTTTAGCTCTGCAAACACTCTAAACATCTCAAAACAAACCACTCAGAGTGAAAATCTCTGGCTTCTTTCCGGAAAGCAGTTTGGAGTGAGCTCTCGTGTGGGAGCTGGTTTCTAATTCACAATTAGCTCTTTTCAGGGTTAGTCAACATAGGAAAAGATGCTTCCATAGATCATCATCAAAAAGCATTTGCCAAGCATGCATTTGCACATATTGCCACACTAGCATCAGATCATTATATCCTGCTCTCTGACCTTGCAATGATAGAAAAGTGAAGGGAAGGATGATGGGGGCAAAATTATTTTCTCCTGAATGCAAAAGTCCTACAAATTTCCCAGTATTAAAATTGATTAACTGAGACATGGTATCCCAGAGTTCCTGTCTCTGATGTGCCAGCAGGTACATATGTGTAAGCAGTTTTTTTTCCCTAATGACACGTTTCCCTTACCATTAATGGCACGTATTAACTCCACTAAGATCATCCTGCATAATCCTGTTAATGGTTCCCAGAATTATACTTTTGATAACCATGGAAATGGGGTGTGCTTTGTGGAAGGCCCCTAATAATTTTCTTCTTGCTGTGAAGCAATATATCCCCATTTTGTTCATTTTCTGGACACCATGCAATATCTGTCATTTAGCACTGGCTTTGACAGTTGAGTTAAGGGATAATTTTGATTTGTTTTTTACTATGTGAGGGGAGAAGAGAGCAGTGGAGAGATAAGACATATTGTTGTAAATGTGTTCTAAGAATATTGTAAATTTCCTTTCCTAAAATTTTTGAGACACTTGATTAAAAGAGATTGTAAAATTAAAAAAAATAAAAGAGATTGTAAGTCACCCCTTGTCACTGATTCTACCCTCAAGTATCTTATAATTGAGTAAAGGTGATCATCAGAAGAAAAATTCTGCTACCAAATATGCAGAAATCAATGCACCAATAAGTCATTTGGGTGGACAAAAGACATTATCATCAGTTTGGCAGTGAAGGCAGTTTGAAGAGGCTTCAGGGAAGAGATATAAGTAGAGTTATCAAGGACTAAGATCAGATAGATGTTTCATGAAAGGAGTATGAGTATATGAAATAATAAATAAATAAAAACTTCTTTTTTCTAATCTTTGAAGGGGGGATTTGTTATTTCTACTTACCTTTTTTAGTTGCAGCAAAAACTTAACAATGATGTGATATAAGCTGGAGGCTTTCTGCAGGTATCTGTGAAGTATTTTTTTCACCAAAGGCTCAAAGTAAGGGAAGACAGAATTGCAATTCATTTCATCAACTGGAGGCAGTGGGAGTAGGAAGGAGGAGGATACCACACACCATTTTGTGGTTATTTTTTTTCCTATTGGTGAATAATTTCATTTATGTCATTTTTTAATAAATGGAATACAAAGCAAATCCTTAATTATTATCTAGTAAAATGACTGAAATGTTATTTCATTTTTCCTTTATATGCCCCTATATTTTTACACACACACACACACACACACACACACACACACACCTTTCCAAATAAAGGGGAAGGAGAGAGTCAAGAAGAAACAAATATTATATTCCTTTTAATTTTCTATTAAATCACTACCAATGGCATCTTCTTTTGTGCTCAGGTTGTAATGTTCACACTAAGTAAAGTCTTCTAATAATTCAACTGTCAACCTTCCAATTATTTCTGTTTACTTTAACCGAAGCCACAAAGGATATTAATATGCTTTTGAAACTGGTAAAATATGCACACTTATGAAGAGACACAGGTACTTCCTAAAGAAATGAAGTCTTTGAACTGTATTTGAAAAAGGAACAAACAGGTTATTTTTGGATGGTAGAGGAGGGGCAAGCATGCTCCCTAGGTTTGGCACTTGCTGATTGGGGATTTCTCCTTTGTGTGACAATTACCATTCTCAAGTACTTCATGATCTTTTGTGTATTATTCATCCAAACACTCTGAGATAGCAGTAAAAATTATCTACATCTATGCATGTGAAAAAAAATCCTCAGGATTTTAGTAGTTGTAGTTATTTACTTCCATGTATAGGCAGTTATAAGCAACCTAGATCACACTTTTAATTTATTCATTCTCATTCTAACACAAAAGTCTGTAAGAAAACCACTATCCCGGTTCCATATAAGAAGGTGGACATGGAATAAAATTGTCATTTCACATTTAAGATACTTTCCCCACCTCCCCCTCTTTTCAGAGTTCAGGAAAATATATCTAACCAGATAGTGGCTGACCTCTATAAACTGGCCCAATTCAGTAATGTAAATATGATTCCTCTATGGGAAACTTCCACAGAGATTCTAAGTCCCACGTAGGATATTTTCTTTTTAGTGCTGTTTCAATGAGTTCTGCATTTTTTGAAAGTCAGTGGGTTAGAAGCTCTGGGGATTTAAGTTGATCCACAGATGGTACAAAAGAGCCAGAAATAAGTTTGATACTAGAGAAGTCAGATTTCCCCAACCTTCCTTAGAGATCTCCCTTCCTTGTTTCTAGGAAAGAAGTAAATCTTCATTCTTCAACTGATCTCTTTAATCAATGTCTACAATCAGGCTTTTGGAGGGGTAGGGTGAGGGGACTATTTCTTTTCTTTGTTCTTGAAACTAGCTAGGGTTACATCAGTTGTATTCACCATGTCCAGCTGGTTTTATGTAATCATTTCTAAAAAGGGAGATACTTTGGCAAGGGAGAAGGTGCAAGATATTGTTTATTAGGAAGTGTTTTGGGTATAAAAGCCAAATTTGTCAATGAAAAGAGTAGCATTCCCAAGAAAAAAGATCTTGAAGGAAAATTCTTTCCAATGGAATAGAATTTGTTCAGAGATAGAATATATAGGAAGTAATCAAAGGAATTGCAAGTTTGGAATTGATTCTGACCTAGAAAGAATCATTTAATTTTAGATTTAGAACTGAAAGGGAACTTGGGTGTCTTCTGATAACAATCATTTCATGTTATAGATGTAGAAGCTAAAGCCAAGAGAAGTTATATGAGTTGCCTATGATGAGAAAGGTAATAAATGGCAGAGGAAGGATTTGCACTCCATTCTTTGAGTTTGAATTGAATATATATATTCTTCATAATAAAAATGGCAGAAAACTTCGGGGACAGTGACTAAACCATTAAAGAGTTTGTGCTATGCAAGGTTGTAAAATGGGAAACAGAATATAATTTAGATTTTAGGGTGACAAAATTAAAATGACTGTGATAAATGTAGTTAGGATATTAGGTCTGAGGCTCTGTAAGTAAGTGGGCTTCTAATGGTGTTAGCCATTAGCCAAATAAATGCTGAGAGTGTAGCTTCAATTGATCCTAATCAAAAATGGAAAGAGACAGGTCTAAAGGGATTGATATGGCTACACAAGAGACTTATCAAAGGAGTCAGATTTTGAAAGATTATAAACAAGTGATGTGAGTGAGGGCAATAATACAAAAGAGTAACAATCTCCTAAAAGAAAAGTACAAGAAGGCATAAACCCAGCATAATCTGATGCTTGTGTTAAATGTTAAACACCAAAATTGCTTTCTAAGCTACGTTTGGGAAAGATCAATAAATGATAAGAAGTATACTTGGGACTGACTGGAAGATGCTAATATATGACTGGGAAAACAGATTTTCAACTCTTACTTTGCTTTAGTTTTATCCTAAAAACAAAGATATCCTTAAAAAAAGGAGGGCAAAAGAAAAGTGGTTAGCAAAGAACTAAAGCCCATAAAAATTGGGACATTAATGCATTGCTGGTGGAGTTGTGAACTTATCCAATCATTCTGGAAGGCAATTTGGAACTATGCCCAAAGAGCTCTAAAAGACTGCCTGCCCTTCAATCTAGCCATAGCATTGCTGGGTTTGTATCCCAAAGAGATCATAGATAAAAAGACTTGTACAAAAATATTTTTAGCCGTGCTTTTTGTGGTGGCAAAAAACTGGAACACGAGGGTCTGCCCTTCAATTGGGGAATGGCTGAACAAATTGTGGTATATGCTGGTGATGGAATACTATTGTGCTCAAATGAATAATAAACTGGAGGAATTCCATGTGAACTGGAATGACCTCCAGGAATTGATGCAGAGTGAAAGGAGCAGAACCAGGAGAACCATATACACAGAGGTGTATACACTGTGGTAAAATCAAATATAATGGACTTCTGTACTAGCAGCAATGCAGTGATCCAGGACAATTCTGAGGGATTTATGGAAAAGAATGCTACCCACATTCAGAGGAAGAACTGCAGGAGTGGAAACACAGAAGAAAAACAATCACTTGAACACATGTGTTGATGCGGACATGGTTGGGGATGTAGACTTGAAACTACCACACCAATACATATCAATAATATGTAAATAAGTCTTGATTGATTACACATGTTAAAACCAGTGGAAATGTGTATTGGATATGGGAGGGGTGAAGGGGGGTGAAGGGGAAAGTAAAAACAAGAATCATGTAACCATGGAAATTTTTTCTAAAAAAATAAAATATTCAAATCTAACAAAAAAAGAAAATAACATACAAAAAAAAGAACTAAAACCCATGATAAATGGAGAGATGCTTAACTATTACCAATGATGTCAAGTTACCTGGCCCATTCAACCGGCATTTCAGTATGATTATGATGACAATGACTACAAGACAATGACAATGATGGTGGTGATAATGATGATGAAAATAAGAATGATGATGATAATTTATATAATTTACTTTATATTTTCAAAATGATTAACATGTATATGTCCCCACACCCAAAATTATTTGTGTTGCCTGTTAAAGCTTAAAACTTCACTAAGACTTTGGGGAGAGTTTGTATTAACTCATTGGGGCTTCATAAAATCCCTGTGACATAGGTACTACAGATATTACTATCTGCATTTTTTCAGATGAGGAAACTGAGGTTCCAATTGGTTAAGTGCTCACTCATGATCATGTAATAAGTATTGAAACTAGGATCCTCATTGAACAGGGATAATAAGTTTAATAAATTGCTGTCAGTGTTCCCTAAATCCCTGCAAATAAAAGTAATATCAAGTAATTGGAGAAACATATTGTAAACAAAAGAAGATAAATACTTCAGACTTTAGGACAGTGAGCTTGATGTGGACTTTAAAAAAAAAAAACTCTTACCTTCCATCTGAAGCAATGCTGTGTATTGGTTTCAAGGCAGAAGAGTGGTAAGGGCTAGGCAATGGGGTTAAGTGACTTGCCGCGGGTCACACAACTGGGAAGTGTCCGAGTCCAGATTTGAACCTAGGACCTTACATCTCTAGGCCTAAATCTCATTCCACTGAGCTACCCAGTTGTCCCCTTGATGTGGATTTTTGTTAAAATTCTACAACTAATCAGAAATCTGCTAGTTTTTAACATTTAGAAGGTAAGGGATGATCATTAAGAGTCTCAATAAGAACAAGTTATGTTCAATTTAGAATTATGTTTTTTCTCTCTTTCCATTCCTATCTCTTTCTCTTTCTCCTTTTCTCTTTCTGCCTCTCTTTGTCTCTATCTTCTGTCTTACCACTGCCTCCCCTTTTACCTTTCTCTCCGAATATTTTACTTTCCCTTTCCTTCTCTCTTTTTATTTCTCTCTCCCCATTTGTCCCCTCCCCTCCCTGTTCCTCTATATGATTCTGTCATTCTTACCTTATCTCTGACTCTGTCTCTCTATCTCTTTTTGTCTCTTTGTCTCTGTCTCTGCCTCTCTTCCTTTCTGTCTCCAAATTTGGTAAATCTGGGGAATGCTATGAATATTGTATTTCCTAATTTCATGAAATTATTTGAAGCATTTATAGGTAGGCTAGAATAGGCTAACGCTAATGAAATTTAATAGGGATCAATGAAATATTTTGTATTTGTGTTAAAAAATCAATTGCATGAATCCAGGGTGAGAATATATGGTAGAAAGAAAATAACTGAAAAATATCTTTGTTCTGATGGACTATAACGAGTCAAATAGTGTGTTGTGATGAAAAATTAAATATTTGCTTTATTTAAAAAGGCACAGTTTTCAGTGAGGAGAATGATTGTCTTAATAGTTCTTTGCTCTGATCAGAATAAATTTGGAGTATCATATTTGCTTCTGGGTGCTACATTTTAGAAATGAAATTGATAAGCTAGAAGAATACACAGATTGATGGCACTGGAATGATCAGGGGACTAGAAACAATGTCATATGAGGATTTCTTGAAGAAATAAAATAACTTAGAGAAGAAAATGTCTGGAAGACATGACAGCTGTCTTCAACTATTTGAAGTTTTGTCTTCAGAATGAAGGATCTGACTTCTCCTTTTTGGCCTTACTGGGCAGATCTAGTGCCGGTGTGTAGAAGTTATAGGTCATTATCAACAAGTAGAACTTGCTAAAATGGAATGGGTGCAACTAGATGATGTAGTGAATAGAGCATTGGGCCTAGAGTTAGGAACACCTGAATTAAAATCCGACTTCAGACAATACCTTTGTGACCCTAGATAAATTTTTAAACCCTATTTGCCTCAGATTCCTCATTTATAAAATGAGCTGAAGAAGGAAATGGCAAGCCATTCCAGTATCTTTGCCAAGAAAATCCGAAGTGGGACCAGGAAAAGTTAGACATGAAACATGATGGAAGCAAATGAATAACAATAAGATGGAATAGATTACCTTTGGGTATGACTAGTGATTGAAGTTCTGGGTGGAGAGTTTGGATGGATAGTTTACATGGAGTTCATAAAATTGATTGAGACTTACATAGGGATATTAGAATCATGGATTTGGAGATGGAATGAATTCCCAGGATCATCTAATCAAACTCCCTCATTTTCAAGGTGAGGAAATTGAGATGAGAAAAGATTTTTCTCTTGTTGAAACTCATCTCAGGAAGTAGGCAAGTTGAGATTAGAACTATTCTTATTTAAAAGTCCAAATTCTGCATTCTTTCCACTGCTCCACCATGGTGAGATTTCTTTCACTCTTGAAATTCTATGATTCATATGCAATCTCAAAGTACACAGTAAATAAGTTTTCCACAATTAAGTGACTTAGATGATTATAGAGGCTACAATTTCTTATGCAGTGGATATTAATTGCTTTATTTTTATTGTATAAGCATAAAAACTTATTAAAACAGAAAATTATAAAATATTTAAAAATAATTTTTAAAAATCATCAAATAAATGTGACTGATATAAAACAAGCCATTCAGAGAGTTGAAGTGGAAGGGAATTAAATGAAAATCCTGCAGATTTCATTGGTATCCTCATTATATCAAGAGAATTAAAGAAAGCTCAACACATTGGCTGGATTCTTTGTGATGAACTTATTGGAGAACATGGATGAGAACTGCACAGGACAGGTCAACATGAATAGGATACGAGTAAGAGAACAGGCTGGATGGCTCTCAGGAAACTCAAAACTTGAATGATCCCAAGATTTTCTCAGAAATTTAAAGGTCCATCTTTTTGACATCAACATACTACTAACATTGCTTTATGATTGTAATATATGTAAAACATCAATCTTTTAAGAATTAAAAATGATTATCACACAAAGGTCAATGGAGAGATATATAGAGGACATGGGCAGGCTGAAACATAGTCTATGAGGAACTTTGAAGAACTGAATAAAAGATGCTATTAGAGAAATATATATTCAGAAGAGTAGATGGGCTGCTCACTTGGCAAGAGCAAGTGAACCTTGAATAGACAGCCTGAGTCCTCCACTAGTATCATTGTGATATCCATAGAAAATCAGAAAGGATCCCAGCAGATTTGTAGACTGCTCTGTATCAAAACTACAGAAGAACTTGGGAAGGAGTTGTACAGAATAGGTGGGCATAGATGGGTTATGCTCTGTGTAACTGGAGGGAATATCTAAATAGAGATGATAGATCAATGTGAATATATATTATATATTACATATAAGTATATGTGCATGTAAATATTTCAGAGAAAAAAACAATCATGTATCTGTCTTTCTGGTCAATAGTTTACTCCTGGACATCAGTTGTTATATTTTAAAATTATGATAAATTTTAATTTTTTTTCAAGATCACATCAGCACAATTTTTCAATATTAATTTTCTGATATTTTATGATCCAGGTTCTTTCTCTCCCTCTCACCCCTTTCTCTTTCCCAAGAAGGCAGGTAATGTGATATAGGTTGTATATGTACTTTCATATAATATATATTTTCATGTTCATCATGTTGTGAAAGAAGACATATATAGCTTTCACTAAAGAAAAATTAATGAGGAAATAAAGTAAAGAATAGTATGTTTCAATTTGCATCAGGACTCTGTTCCTTCTATGGTGACATTAGCCTTTAAAAAAAACAAACACCTCCTCCCCCCACCAGGGACATCAACTTGGAGCTGGAAGGGCAGAATCCAAATCTACTAGATCTACTAGTGACTAGCTATATGACCTTGAGAATCTTATATAACTTCCCTTAACCTTTCTTAGTTCTGCCTTCTGCAAAATGAGACTATTTATTTGTTGTTCTGGCCACCTCACAGAGTTGTTGTGATGAAAGTGCTTTGAAAATTATATAGGGTTATATGAATGTGAACTCTTATTATTCTCCCTGAATCATAACATTCTGCTCTCATTTTCACCAAATATTTCTTGCAGTCTTTATTTCCACTGTAGCACAGTGTCATACCCTCTGGATTTCTTCCAGAATTCCTGTAACCTTTTTGATGTGAGGCAAGAAGGGAAGAGAAATTTATATAAGTAAAATGAACACTTTTATGAAATCATGTCTGAAGCCAAAGAGGTTGTTAGAAAGGGGGGATAAAGTTTTTTTGGGAGGGGCTATTAATCTGAACTCTCTGCTTGAAGGTATCTATCTTGGCTTCTAGATCTCAAACAGAATATTCCTGTTCCTGTTTATGCTATTATTATTTCACTTATTTCCTTTTCATGCAATGCAAGGTTTTTTTTTAAAAAAATCAAAACTCTAGCAACATTTGCTACATATCTCACCATCTTCAGAGCAAGCTTAAGAGCTCTATTAATGTCAACTTCAGTGAAGCTTTCATCTAACATGGATGCTGATATGCGCATACTCATCAATTCACAAATCAAAATGAAGCTAAAAGTTTTGCTGCTTTGAGATTCTTTTTGTGGGTATATGTGTCTGTGTGTGTGTGTGTGTGTGTGTGTGTGTGTGTGTATGTTTGTGCCTGTGCATTTTTGTGCACATGGATAAATACATAGACAAATCTTCCTTGGAAATATAATATCAAATAGCTGAGATCTGTTATAGAGATCTCATGCATACATTATTAGTCAGATTGCAGAGATATTTGAAGCAGCAAAGACGTTAGCTCAGCATAATGAATATGTCTGCCAGCCATTTTTCTAATGACTCGCTGCAGTTATTATTGTGTGACAAACCGTATGCTCTGCTGTACTGGTAGCATCCTTGTTCAACAGAATCCAAAAAGAGGCCACGTATCCCTCGAAGTTGAGTCGGGTGAAAGGAATGAGTCGCAGAGCTCCTGCCGCTGTGACTGTTGCATGTTCTGCTGAAATGATTGGACAGGTGATAAATGCACAACCACCATCATTTATGGAACACTCTTCTTGATTTATCTGCTGTAAGAGAAACATTAGCAGGATGGACAGCTTTTCAATCCATTCACACATCTAAACATTTCTTTTTGAGATGTGAAGGCATACCAACAACCCTTTAAAAATTAAAAATGTTTGCTTACACTCAGGGAGCCAGGAGGCAATAGTTGGGAAATGACTTTTGGCTTGCTGATTTTTTTTTCTGGTAAATATCCTATAGGACAGTGATTTTTAACTAATGTTTCTTGTTAGGGAGAAAAATATTTCAAGAGATGGAACTGCATTGTGACCCAACAGTTAAAATATAAAAGTGTCTTTCATTTAGGATTTATATGTGACATAGGTATTCATTTATAATTGTCCAGTTTTATACAGGGCGGTCCCAAAAGTCAGCGCAGTTTTATGCTTTAATAGCTTAAAAGTGGACCAAGACTTTTGGAACACCCTGTATGTGTGAAAAGATACAAGCTTAGTTTTAACAAGATTGTATGAATACAAGGTCTATGAAATGTCCTGGGATAGGAGTTTTATACAATAGAACGGCATGGTCTGTATATTCACTTTGGTGATAAATGCCTCGTTCTTTCTTTAGAGGATTATTAAAAGGGTTCTCTGGAGGAATAAAATGGTGGAAGTCACACATTTAATAGCTCAGGTACAAAGAGTCAGATTGTGCCAGTTGGCAAAAGTTAGCAGGAAGCTGTCATAATAAATGGCAGCAGCTGCCCATAGTTCTGAAGAGTATGTCCCAGTCAGAACTGCAAACTGATGGCATCTACATTAATACCACCTTAATGGCCCATCTGCCGCTCCATAGGGTCCCTCGCTGCTGTATGGAGTCATAGGCATTTGACAGGCAGTCTCTGTATGCCAGACGTGCATTGTGCCAAATGTTTTAGGCTGCTTCGTATCGTTCTGATCTGTCAAATTTTCCCTACTCATTTATCAGGCAAGGAGTTATGAGGGTTTTTCTTTTCTACACATCATTGGCTTTTAGCATTGGGGCAGCCAGGAATTTGGAAGGAAAAGTATTTTGGTAATTCTTTTCCCCCTTCCTAATTGACGATGCAAGGAGAATAACTCCAGTTGTCTGACGTACTGTACTGTAGTGACTAGGTTAACAAAGCTGCATGACAAGCCCTGTGGAGAAATCAATCACCAGTTCATTTTTAAATGCGTTGTTGCATAAATGTGTATCAGAGATTGCAGACTGAGACATACAGAATCTGGAAACTATATAATGGTTAGAGAGCACAAGTTTACCTTTTAAGTTATCACTGCGGGGAGAATAAGAATGCCATGCTGAAATACATATTAAAAATAATTTCTTAGAAAGTCAAATGTTAAAATGTCTAATTCATCGTATAACCTAGCCCCCTTTAAAAAATTTCTAAACCATTCCAAATTTCATGAGGGTCGATGCAAGCACAGTTATAATTGATATGCTTGTATTTGAAGTATTCCTCTGGAGTACGCAGTGTAGTCACCTTTAGAGTAAAAAAATAAATATTATTTCATATTTGAACATGTTATTCATTTTTAATGAATATTTGGAATCAACTGGCCAATTACGAATTTTTGTGTTTGGGATAAATGACAGCTATGCAGTCTGGTTTGTACAAATCTAAACTTCTAATACCTGTAATCAGATTCCAATTGACTGGTAAATATATAATGCAAAACACTATCATAGCTGAAAAGGACCCATGAAGGAATTGGACCCATCCTACACATTGCAATCCTTTTGCCATTATCATTTTTTGTGGGGCCGGCCACAAGAGGGCAATATAGCCATATACACTTAGGACATCTAATTCCCTTCAGTTGAGGGCAATGGACAGACAATAAAACTAGTCCATTAAGTAAAATATCCTTGTGGGAAATTTTTTTTCTGTTCTACATTTGCAAAATTCCTTCAGATATTTCAAAGGCCAATGCAAATTTCTTATTGAAATGTCTTTTTTTTTAAGTTTTATTGCATTATATGGACAACAGCAGATTTCTAAAGTTGTCAGTTTTTCAGGGGACCATCAGATTACAATAGGACAAGAAGACTAGGCAAGAAACTACGCTAAACAGAGTTCCTTTAGCCCTTAGCCCTGAAGAAGCAATAACTGTTTTAAAGAATTCTGACCTATACACTCAGAAATTAAGCTTACTGCCTTGGGAAAAGGTAGGGTGGTTAAGCAGGGAAGAGATGATCAATGTTAGACCATAGGCACAATTGGTTTTTTGTTAGTATTCTCCATAGCACTGAAGTTTTCAGCCACCATGAGAAACCACCTATAGCACTGTAAGTATGCTTATGATACAAACCTCTAGCCTGAAAACATGATAATCACTTTCTCCTCCCCTCCCCTCCCTAGAAAGGGCTCACCATATTGGTACCAATTTAGTGCAGACATCGGTTTTAGTTCAACCATGGCTCAGCACTCCTGACACAGGGCAAGGATTATTGATGCGTCCCACTATAAGAAGCTATATTGTTGTTGCTGCTGTTGTAAATGGTGCTGTGGCTAGAAGGTCAGGTCTAGAATCAGGAAGACTTATCTTCCTGGGTTCAAATCAGGCCTCAAATCCTTACTAGCTGTATGACCCTAAGCAAGTCACTAAATCATATTTATCTCAGTGTATCTGTATCTGTAAAATGAGCTGCAGAAAGAAATGGCCAACCAGTCCAGTCTATTTGCTGAGAAAACCCCAAATAGAAGAGCTGGACATCACTGAGAAACAAAACATGAGCAACCAGATAATTTCTAATCTAGGTTATTAAAGCAGGAAGATATATGACCTTAAGAAGGTTACCTGAACTCTCTCTCTCTAGGCTCCTGTTTCTTCATTTGTGAAATGAGATTTGATTAAATAACATGTAACATGGCTTTTAGCTCTAAACCTATGATCTGATACATATATTCAGTCTCTGAACTGTCAATCTTGACATAGATAGTGAATATCAAATGACAGAAGTACAAATACATTTATACCATATTGAGGAGGAGACTACTGTTGGTTTCTGATATGAATAATTGAAACAAAGACTCATTAGAAATAGTATGAAGTCTTTAAAGTCCTCAGCATTTTGGTTGGACATTTCAATTTCTTTACCAGTGAATCATATGTCACAGATTACTGTGGCCCCCACTGGAAGGCTAAATAGATTAGAGTTTAACTTCAAAAGTCTCCAGCCTCCTGAAGATGCTCTCTCAATTACCAGGGATGATTCCCTGAACCCTAGTTCCATTTAGCCACCAAGTCAGATTAGCTTTTACATAGAAATATTTTCTTCAAAAGATATAATTACAAATACACACAAAATATTTTTGTATGTATATATTGTTATAAATAAAAAAATTTGAGAGTAATTTTGGGGTAATAATATCAATTTATTGATTAGTCTTACATATAATCAATAAATTAATAGATCAATGATCTTCTTAATGATCCAAGACTGAAGATCTTTCAGGCAAATCTATAAATATAGTTTGGGAACTCACTAGTTCCTCCCTAGGATATTCCAAAATATCTCTGATTGGTGGATAGTTAATAAAGAGGTGGTTCATTAAAACTCCCAAACTCCTCCCCATCTTCATAGGTAATGGGATTACTTAGAAAGGAAGAGCCTTTATCAACTAACTAGTTTTATGAGGGAGGGGAAACATTTCTAGGAATTTTTAAGAATAGACTGATTGAACCCCTTTAATCCAGTACACTGACAAAGAATTAATGCATTATATAAAAATAAATTCTTGCAATTTGTATATGTGTATTTATGTGTATATATGTATGAAATGACAAATATACACAAGTATATAATTCAAAATATATTGAGGTTACTTGGTGGTGCAATAGATAGAGCCCTGGGTCTGGTGTCAGGAAGATCTGAGTTCAAATCTAGACTGAGAAATTTATAAATTGTGTGACCCTGAGCAAGCCACTTATTCTCTGTCTCATTTTCCTCATCTATAAAATGGGGATAAAAATAGCACCTTTATCCCAAGGTTATTGTGAGGATCAAATAAGATATTGGTAAAGTGTTTAACACAAAGCCTGGCCCATAGTAAGTGCTATATAAATAATGACTATTATACAGACTTAATCCTCCTCCTCCCTTGTACCACCTCAGTCTCTGAGGAGGGAAAGAGGTTTAAGTTCATAGCCTAGGTCAGTTTCTATACAGCTCAGTTCTAGTTCCACGTCCAAACATCCCTCAGGCTAAAGTCCCAAACGCACTGGCTTCTCAAGTTTTCCATGCTAGGCTGACTTGCTGCACTATTTTCCCTATAATCCTGTTTCCAAGGTCTCCCTGGTTTGCATGGTTCTTGGTTCTGTTGGGGATTACCACTTGGACCTGGAACTGAGGGGAATGAATAACCCAGAAAAGAAAGAAAAACAGGTGGGTGTGAGTCCATTTCTTGGAGTTAGGGGTTAAAGAGAGTAAGCAAAGAAAGGAAAATCCTTCCTCTCTCATTGGTTACATTCATGGCATCTATGTTGTAAGTAAACTCTGATTTCCACCTTCTAAAAATGGTAGTTAAGAGTTGCTGAAAAGAACAAAGAAGAAAGAGCAAGAGGAAGAGGAAAAGCAAGAGAAAAAAATAACTGGCTCCATCTTTCAAGTTTTAAAGACTCAGGCAGCCAATAAAAGGAGGCTAACCCATCCATATGGAAAGGATGGAGAGACCATTATACCAGTAAATTTGGACAGGCATGACTCACAGGCTCCTCATGAGCACCTCCATGTTACCCAAACTGGATATGTTCAGGCAAGCCTAAATTGTCACACATATAATTATAGAATATTAGGACTATAAGGGACCTTGGAAATAATCTAGTATATGTTCTTTATTTCTTGATTTGATTATATATGTATGAAATACTGGGCTTTTCAAATTTAATTTTATTATTTTTCAAGTAATAGCCATTTTTTATTTTCCCCCCATTTGTCTCCTCAAATTGAATAATTGAAAGGAGGGAAGGAAGAAAGAAAGAAAGGAGGAAAACCTTCAAAAGAAATCTTCAGTCAAACAAAATAAAATTCTTCATCGGCCATTCCTCAAAATGTATGTCTCCCTCTGCCTTTTGAATGTCTCATCTCTCTGGCAGGAGTTGGGAGTGTACTTCATCTTTAGTCCTCTTTGGTGGTTTGGTATTGTACTGATTAGAGTTCTAAAGTTTTCAGACTTGTTTTCTTTAAAATATTATTACTATTACTTAAAACATTCTTTGGGATCTATTCACTTCACTTTTTACATCAATTCATAAGGTCTTCCCAGTTTTCCTTGAAACTGTCCATTTTGTTATTTCTAATGGTAAAGTAATATTATATTACATTAACATATTATAATTTCACCTATTTATTTTGTAAACGAAGAAAATGAAGAATAGAGAAATGAAGTGAGTGGTTCAAAGCCATATATCATATGCACAGTGCTTAGCATAAAGTGATTATTATTATTATTATAGTGATAAAATATAATGATAACATAAAGCTTTCTAGATTTTTGGTAGGAGACAAGTAGGAAAGTGGATTGAGCACTTAACTAAGTCTCAGAATGAATGGATTGAAGCCCAAACTGTGTGACTTCTGGAAAGTTCCTTAACAGTCCCAAGCCTCATTTTCCTCATCTGTAGAAAAATAATGGAGATAACATGGATAACGGATAAAGTGGAAATAATGATACCTTCATAAATAATAATTCATGGCAATATCACTTTGAGGTTTGCAAAGCACTCTATATATACTATCTTGTTCAATCTTCAAGATAATTCCTTGAAGTATGTATTATTTTTAACCCATTCTCCAAAAATAAAATCCTGAAATTGAGGGACTTACCCAGGGTGATACATAGTATCAGAATCAGTATTCAAACCTACAATTCTGCTAAATTCAGTCCTACAGTCTTTCTATTCTATCACACTTCTTCAAACGGATGTTGTAAGGAAAATGCATTGTAAGGTATCCAGTGGTTCCCAAACTTTTATGGCCTACTGCCCCCTTTCCAGAAAAAATATTACTTAGCCCCCTGGAAATTATTTTTTTTTTAATTTTAATAGCAATTAATAGGAAAGATAAATGCACCAGTGGCCATCACTGCTTCCCTGGATCGCTGCAGCACCCACCAGGGGGTGGTAGCGCCCACTTTGGGAATCACTGTATTAGACAGAAAGGCATCTTGGTCTAATGACTTATCTGTCATCAGTCTAGACTTGGTGTTTGTTAGGAAGACCTGATTTCAAATCCCAATTCTGACAATCCTCATGTGACCTTGGAACCCAAGTCCCTTTACTTCCATGTGCCTCAGGCAATTCCCAAGGACCTATCTACTAAGTTATACAAAAGTTCTTTCCTCTGCATTGACACTTCTTTATATGGAGCAGAAAAAAAATTCCTTTATATACACATTTTTATCAATCAAGTAACATTAATTAAGATCCTGCTATGCACCTTGTAGCTGTTATACACATTCCATTCCATAAAAAAGAAGCCAAAAATTAATAATAAAGTCATCTCTTGGTTTGCACATAACTCTACAAAACTTTACCTTGACATAATATCTTCCTTTCAATAGCTCTTCTCCTGTCACCATTCCTCATTTATTATGTTCTTCGGCTTAAATTTTTTCTCTCATTGGAAAAAGTGTATCAGCAAGAATCTGTATATATGTATCTATCACATCAATGTGCTCACATTATTTATATAATACATTCTCATGCAGAATAATTCAGTATAGGATAGTAAAAATAATGGCTCATTATTAGCAGTTATGCTTCTTGACAAAACCGAGTTCTGACAGGTTTTGCTGAGTCAAAGCATTTTCGGGGGTTGGTCTATTTGGAACATGGCAGTATTCCTCCTTAGAGCACAATTCTAAAACAAAACATGAATGAGTGAAGGAAAGATAAGGCTACTACTGCTGGCCTTATCTGGGAAAATACCTTCAAAGGAAGTACTCTTAAATTCCTACAGAAGGAAAGGATTAGAGAAGAAGGATTATAAAAAGGATTGTAAAATAGAAAAAGGTTATTTGTTGTTTGTTTATCATACTTCTTCCTTCTCCTTAACTCTGAAGCCCCCAGGAACATCATACAACCTTTGTTCACTAAGCATGCACATTAGCACCCTCTCTGGCAGAACCTGAGGATGTCTGCAGATCCTAATAATCTTTCTCTCCTCCACTAGCAAAATTTGAACTTCTTCCTCTCATTCCCAAAGGATACTGTTCTTCCTTGCTAATAGGCTTATTAGCTAAGTATTGTTGCCAGGTAACATTACTTTTTTTTGGTCTGTATGTATTAGTTCATCATTATAGGGAAATTTCTATTGAGGAAATTCTCTCTGCCAATACATAGCTGCAATTTAGAGTCTTAGATGGTTCTCAGTGGAGTGTTGTGAGAGGGAGAGCAGGAAGGGAAACTTTGAGAGTTTAAGTGTCTTGCCCAGAGTAACACAGTCAATATGCCTCAAGGCAGAACTTAAACCCAGGTCATACCGAATCCTGGGGCTAACTTTTATCTACCCAATGCACATAACCTCTCAACTGAATAACTTAATCAGTTAGAATTCACACTTTTCTGAATGAATTGATTAATAAAAAAATGTTTCAGAGCACTATCCTAGGCACTATGTATGTATGAGAAGAATAATCACAGAATCTCAGAATTAGAAGAGACCATGGAATTCATCTGGTTCAAACTATATCTGTTTGGGATTCCCATCCACAATCACTCCTAAATTGAACATCTAGTCATTACTTGAAATCCTGTGTAAGGAAAACCCTCTTCCTCCTGAGGCAGCCTATTCTACTTTTGTTTAGAAAAATGGTTAGAACAATTTTCTTTACATTAAGATGAAATAGACTCCTCTGAATCTTTCGCTCATTCCTAATTCTGCCTATTGGAGCAAAGCAGAGAATTCCTTTTCTATATGACAGGTATTTCCTTGAACAAAAACTAGGAAAATACATTGTTTAGGGGGAAATAAGTAGACCAGTTCTGCTCTAGGATTAGGATAAGACTATATTGTGGAGGGAATAATTCCTTCAGAAGATTGACTCAGTGTCTTCAGTATTCTGGATATTAGGATATCTAGATATTCATGAAAGATATGTAGAGGGTAAATGGGTAGGCTGGCAGGATTTCTTATTGTGGTCCAGACTTTCTTGAGTACTAAAACTGAGATATTATGAAATTACTGACACAATGGGAAAAGAGCAGTTAGCAAGGCAAGAACAGATCCTTACATATCATCTAAGTGTCTCTTAGGTTAAGCTTTAACATCATCTCCCATATGAAGACCAAGAGGTCTTCATTAGATTTTAATGCTTCCTCTTAAAATTATTTTGGGTGTCTTTATGAGTATGTTTTTTGTTTTGTTTTGTTTTGTTTTTTTGCCCACATGTTGGTTCCCCCAGAAGGATACAGGACCTTGAGGTCAGGGACTTTTTGTTTGAGTCCTGGTATCCTCACTACCTAAGCCTGTACATATTAGACATTTAATAAATATTTATTAAAGGAGTCAGAGAAGAGGACAGTATATTTGTAAAATTTTACAAAAAGAAAAGGAATACAAGTTAATGGTTTGATTTTTTTAAAAAAAAGCTAAAGGGATATTTTTTATGAGAGAAGATTGAACAACATTTCTTTATTATTTATTTTTGTTGAAACATGTTAATTTTGCATATAAATTTTAAACTTCATTCCCAAAAGGTTTAAAATGTAATTGAAATTTAGCTTTATTTTGATTCATGTGGATTCAATTCTATAGTTCAAACAAAATCAAACCATTGGAATGTGCATGCCAAAAAAATATGCAAAACAAACACTAGAATGTCATGTTGATTATGTGGTGAATAACTTGAAGATTTCTTGCAACTTGAATCTGTGTTCTTACTATTTATTTAGACCCTTACTCAAAATTACTGAAAACACAGAATCCCAGAATCTCAGAGTTAGATGAGACTTCAGAGATCATCTAATCTAATGTGCACCTGGGCAACAATCCTACATGAAATATCTCTGATTAGAGGTCATATGGTTTTTGCTTGAAGATTTCTAGTGAGGGAAAATCCACTACTTTTTAAGGCAGATAATTCTCTAATTACTTGGAACCAAAACCCATTCCTCTGCAACATCCACTCATTGCTAGTAGTTTTGCCATTTGGAGCCAAGGAAAACAAGTCTAATACCTTTTCCATGTAGCAGCCCTACAAACACATGAACACAGCTACCAAGGGCCCTCTCTGACTTCTTTTCTCTGGAAAAAGAAGTCTAAGACTGTTTAACCAATCTTCATATAACAGTGTCCATTATTCTTTATTACTCTGGAAGCTTCAAAACACCAAAAAACACAAATAGAAGAAACCCTTGAAGTGAGTATTCCAAGTTTCCTGTAAGGTAGGAACTTAGATCCTTATCTCTGAGCATTTAAGAAGTCTAACTCTTTTCTTTTTAGTGACAGAATTATCCCTGAGGACTACTTTATATGAATTCCAGAAATTTTGGCATGTTATCTTTCCATTTCTATGGTTTTCCCTGTTTGTTATCAATCATTTCTATGATTTATTCTTTGACCTACTCATTGTTTAGGATTTCATGATTTGTTTCCATTTAGGTCTTTTTTTTTATATTTCTTTGCATTTTTGTTCACTAATATGTGATCTGTTTTTGAAAACATGCCATGTACTGCTAGAGATATTTGTATAGTTGGAGATTCCCTTCCTACCTCTAGTTGAGGTCAGCCCAGAAGACTCAGAGTGTAATTGTATTCCAGTTGGAGTTAGGAAGTTCTGAATTCAAACCCAGCCTCAGATGCTGTGACCTCAGACCACTGGGAGCAAAATTGCTTAACCTCTTTTAATCTGCAGTTCCTCATCTGTAAAATGAGAATAATAGCAGCACCTACCTCCCCAGTTGTGAGGATAAAAAGAGATAATATTTGTAAAGCACTTTGTAAACCTGAAGTGAAATATAGATTCAGGCTATTATTACTAGCTATTATTGATCACAAAGTGTTAAAGAGTTTTCCCTTAATCTAACCACAATGGATAAAGTAGTTTCTTAATAAATTTGGAGAATTATAAGGCCTAGCCTATCTGATAAAAGCAAATGATTGATAAAGGAAATCTCTTGGGTTGGCCATGATCACATTTAGAGGTTTAAAATAATGGAACCTTTCAGATTTCCTAGTTGCAGGAAGCTGTGAATTGAAGCCTCTGTACCTGTACTAAAGGACAATAAGAGTGTAGAGGGAATGGGATTTTCTCTTCTCTTACCCAATTGGTTATATAGTTGGCTCTGCTGGGTCAGTAGGGGTCACTGTAGACATGAATGAGCAGGGACAAACATTTTAGAGACCAACAGGGCTATAAGGAGACAGTCTCCACTCACCTGAGGGAGGAAATAACTTTAAAGATCTATTACTCCTGGCAACAGAGGTCAGATTACTGATAGGAACAGACAACAAGGATCCAGTGAAGCAAAGTTCCTAGCAGACATGTACTCATGAGGAGCTACATGAGGGCTCAACAAAGAAATAAAGAAAGGACTTCCATGTTCCACAGGAATTTTGGATTCCCTTTATCACATATGGATGTTGCATATATACTTCACTACCATTTTCCATTGTGTATATTTGTAGGAGTGTGGGCCCCAGGTTGATGGGAAGAATGTCGTGGGACTACTCTTTTTGCCATGTATATTAAATAAATTAATTCTCTGATAGTTTATTTAATCTACTTGTTTGTTACATAATTGTATCTATAGCCTTCTAATGGGAAGCATCTGGTAGGGGCTTATATTTAATAAAAGTATATCATAAAGCATTTTTCAAAACTTATATATACATATACACATATATATGTACATATCTAGTTTTATTGTACTTAAAGATATTATTATTATTATTATTTTACAGATTGAAGGTTTATACTATCCTTATGTCAACTCTATTGGTACAGATTTTCCAATAACATTTTCTTATACCATGTCTCTGTGTCACATTTTGGTTATTCTTATATTTCAAATTTTATTATTATTATATGGTATCATGATCTGTGATCAGTGATTTTTGATGTTATTATTGTAATTTTGGGGGGGGCACCACAAATTATGCCCATATAAGACAATAGATTTAATTGATAAATGTTTTGCTTGTTTTTACTGTACCACCAACTGGCCATTCCTTCTCTCTTCTCCTCTCCTCAGGACTCCCTATTCCTTGAGTCACAACAACATTGAAATCTGGACAATTAATAATCCTGTAATGGTCTTTGAGTGTTCAAGTGAAAGGAAAAGACAATTAATGTAGCAACATTTATAGTTATTTTATTTTAGAAAAATGCCAGTCACTCCAACCTTTAGCAACTACCATCCTGATTAGTCACAGCCATCAACATTGAGGCAAGACCCTTCACCAGTGAAACGATGACAATTTGATGAAGGCTCAAATGATGCTTCTACTTTTAGGAATAAAGTATTTTTAAATTAATAGATACATTTTTAAAGACAAATAGTACTACACACCTAATAGACTACAGTATAGGATAAAAATAGTTTTTATATGCACTGGAAAACCAAATTTTTCATGTGACTCACTTTATTGTCATATACTTATATTACTCTGGTCTGGAACTAAATCTGCAATATATCTAGGGTAAGTCTATTAATAAACTTCACTTTAAGGTTTGCAACATGCATTAGAAATATAATCTTGGGGGCAGCTGGGTAGCTCAGTGGATTGAGAGTCAGGCCTAGAGACGGGAGGTCTTAGGTTCAAATCTGGTCTCAGACACTTCCCAGCTGTGTGACCCTGGGCAAGTCACTTGACCCCCATTGCCCACCCTTATCACTCTTCCACCTAGGAGCCAATACACAGAAGTTAAGGGTTTAAAAAAATTTTTTTAATTAAAAAAATAAGAAATATAATCTTATTCTTTTCCTTCCAGCAACTCTGGGAGGTAGGTACTATTATTCTCCCCATTTTACAGATAAGGAAATCCAGGTATAAAAAAGCTTAAATGACTTGCCTAGGGTTATACAGCTAGTAAGTATATAGGACTGGATTTGAATTTATCTTCCTGATTCTAGGTCTAGTGCTTTGTTCACAGCACTACTCATTTGCCTAAACTTGAAGTTTTTTATAAAAGTTATAATTTAATTTACTTTTCATAACATTACTATTTTTTTTTGTCAGTGCTTATTGTAACCTAACTATGCCTAGTAAAATTGTTTTGAAGGTTTTACTTGTCAGGGTTAAAAAAAATATATCACCTCTTTGGCAAGACCCAAAGGTTAACCTCACAGGAATTAGCTAGACCTCTCTTTGGCTGAGAGGTCAATTATAATAGTATAATAATACAATTACAACAGTAACATCAAAGATGATTGATAACATATATAATATTAATACGACTTAGATATTATAAGAATTACCAAAATATGACACAGAGACATGGTATGAGACAATGTTATTGGTCCAATAGAGTTGTTTGACACAGGGTTACCAAAACCTTCAGTTTGTAAAATAATAATAATAATAATAATAATAATAATAATAATATATCTGAAGCACAACAAAACTAGATATGCGTGTGTGTGTGTGTGTGTGTGTGTGTGTGTGTGTGTGTGTGTGTAGACTGTCACCAGGTCTTTACTCAGAGCCTTTACTAAAAGCTCCAAGAGCTTATTTTCCTTGACATAATCTTTAATAATAGTATCTTGGGGCAGCTAAGTGTTTCAGTGGATAAAGAGCCAGGCCTTGAAATGAGAGGTTCTGGATTCAAATCTGGCCTCAGATACTTCCTAGATGTGTTACCCTGGGCAAGTAATTTAGCTCCAATTGCCTACCCCTTAATACTATTCTGCCTTGGAACTTATACTTAGTATCAATTCTAATAAGATAAGGGTTTAAAAAAAACCAAAAAATGAAAATAGGATGGAATTTTAGCTCCAATTTATACATACTATGAAAACATAAATCTGTCATTTTTTTCAGCACTGGGAACCAGAACAAAGCAGACTTTGCCTCTATGACTTAGTACCTGGGGGGTGATGGTGATGGTGTTGTGGATCCCAGATCTTAAATTACTTGCCCAGAATTATTGAGCAGATTAGAATCAGGCAGAGTTTGAACCCAGGTCATCTTGACTCTAAGCTCACTGGGCTATGTACTATGGAGCATTAAAATAAAAGGATTAAAACTTTGCAGTTTTCTAGCACCTCATGCTGGTGAGCTATTATATTTTGCTTCAGTATGCAAGATGTGAGGAACCTATTTTAGGATGCCTCTTTTAAAATTGAACTTCTAGAAAGCTCCACTTTCCTTTTAAACTATTTAGGGTATCTTATCGCTGTGAAGTAACTATTCCTATGGCTAAAAAATCCAAGACTGGACTTGACTAGTTTCCTTTGGTGAGTTTGTTAAAACTTTTCTAAGATCTGTGGAAATTTAAACAATACTTCACATTTAAGAGGGATTTACATTTTAAAGTATTCCCACATAAATCATATTATTTGATCTTCATATCAATCCTGTGAGTCACAATTACTGTTGTAACCATTTCAAATTCGGAGACAATGATTCCCAAAGAGGCTATGACTTTTCTAAGGTCACACAACTAATTAGTAAAGGATCCAAGACAAGAAATCAGGGCTGTGCTGGTAAATGCTTAACCAGAAAGAAAATCACAACATTAAAGTTGAATCTGAATTATTAACATTTTCACTATCACTTTCTTAAATCTTGACAACAAACAAAATGAGAAATCAAGTGCTGATTGTAGAGTTCTCCAATTTCTAGGGTATGAATGCTTTCAGGAGTTGGTAGGAGCTGTCTTTATCACATCGCTGCTAGAGTCCAATTAAGATGTCATGGTTTCTTCCTTCTAATTTCCTCTTAGCAGCAATCTTATTTTATAATAAAAGATTTGGAAAAGTAAAAACAAAATCTTAGAATAGTGATTCTCTAATTTTTAAAAAATTATTAGACTATCATCATATCACTTTTCTACCTCATCCTATTTCTAAAACATTGGTAGAATATTATCCTTTAAAAGCAATAAAATTTAACATGGTTATATATTTTAGATACATTGTTTGTGATTGTTGGAGCTATCCTGATCAAAACTAATGTTTGGAATCTGTCTTCTCTATCTATCCTTTATGTCTTCAAATATAAATTTATGAGAGAATAGAAATGTTATGAGATTAAACCATGATTCTCTTTGGTCAGTTGTTTTTCAGTAATGTCTGACTCTTCGTGATCCTACTTGGGGATTTCTAGGCAAATATATTGAAATGGTTTGCCATTTCCTTATTTAACTCATTTTACAGTTGAAGAAACTGAGGCAAACAGAGATAATTAACTTTTCACAGAGCTAGTAAATGTCTAGGGCTGGATTTGAACTCAGAAAGATGAGTCTTCCTGACTCTAGGCCTGTCACTCTTTGCACTATACTACCTTTGGTTCTACCATTGACCAAAATGCCAAAACTCTATAATAATATGGAATGAAAATAAGGGAAAAATATTATAAAATTACATCAGAAAGCATATTTTATTAATAGAAAAATAGACAGTACAACCTCTGATATCATGTTTCCATAGAAATCAGTTGTATGGATAATGGAAGTGATCTCTTCAAGCAGCAAAACTAGACTCAAGAAAAGTTCATCTTTAAAATTGCAATTATTTTTAAAGGAAGTGTTTAGTGAATTATTAAAAATATCTGTACTTGGCCCAGATCTAATTAACATATTTAAACAATGATTCGGATAAAATCATAGCTGAAATGCATATGAAATTCAACAATGACACAAATCTTGATGTATTAGCTAACACAAAAGGGCAATCAGGATACAAAAAAGACCACATTGGCTGCATCTAGTTAAATGAAAGAACTATAGCAGGGATAAACCATAGCTCCAAATATTTTAAGAGTCAAAAGAGATCTCATCAGCCATCCAATTTACAACTCCTATATGAAAGGAGTTTCCATATGATGGATATTTACCAAAATAAACAAAAGAAATACTATTGGCATTTTAAAAAATCATGTTTGAAAATCTCTAAATTTGTTTCAAAAGAAGACAATTGGATTCTTATATCTGTTACTATAATTAACCTATTGTGATGTATCATTTTGGTGGAAGCTTATGAAGAAAAGTTGGCCTCAAGCAGATAGATAGTTGAAAAAAGAAAAGAGAATTTTAATAGGCAAATAACATCTTAGTGCCACTATGAAAACAGTTTTGACTTTGTGGGTCCAATGAAAGGGCCTTGGGGACCAGACTTTTGAGAACCACTTTGTTAATATGTTGCCCTCATAATTATGTTGTAAATTTCACAGTTCATTTTTAAGTATCTCTTTTTGGGAAACGTAGAAAAGGGATTTTTTTCCTCTTAAGGTGACTATTTTTAACCAGTCAGAACAATTTACAACATACCATAGTTGGTCTTTCTTGGAATAGAATTCTTTTACTGTCATTTCCATGATCCATTCCTAGTATCATATTCATGGAATGGGGATTCTTATGTCCAAGAAGTGGCCCTTTCTGTGATGGTAGAAAATCAGAAACTTAAGGGAATGCCTATCAATCAAAGAATGACTAACTTAGCTGTAGAATACTTTTATGCTGCCATTATTTTTTAACCTTTGTTTTGGAAGAAGACCAATGACATCATGTGGTGATGTCTTGACTTGTGCATGAATTGGATTTCAGTGACGCAGAGTTGCACAAAATCATCCCCTTCATTCTTTCTTCCAGAGTCATTGATGTCCAGGGGTAAGATAAAAGTCAGGATGACTGGCAATGGCTGACCTTGATGCCTTCCATGTCTGACCAAGCTCTATGTGCTCCACAATTCCTGCTTCACCTACCTTCATGGTCAATGGAACAAATCGTTCTCATGCATCCATTCCACCAAGGGGAAATCTTCACATACTTGGGGTAGACATGTCCCTAAGTTACTGATGGGTTTGAAGCATGTTGATAAGAAACAAGGAAATAGGGGGCAGCTGGGTAGCTCAGTGGATTGAGAGTCAGGTCTAGAGACGGGAGGTCCTAGGTTCAAATCTGGTCTCAGACACTTCCCAGCTGTGTGACCCTGGGCAAGTCACTTGACCCCCATTGCCCACCCTTACCACTCCTCCACCTATGAGCCAATACATAGAAGTTAAGGGTTTAAAAAAAAAAGAAACAAGGAAATAGATGACTTCAAAACAACATGGAAAAACTTATCTATGAACTAAAACACAGTGAATCAAGCACAGTTAGAAGAATAATTTATGCCATCATATAAATATTATAAAAATGGAAGGTTTTCACAAACTGAAGAAGAATGAAATGAGTCAAATCAGAAGAAAATTTTAATTTTAAAATTTATGTAGAACTTACTATGTACTATATAAGTATTGTGCTAAGTGCTTCACAATTATTACCTTACTTGATCTTCACAATAATCCTGGGAAGTAGATGCTATTAGTATTCCCTTTTAATAAATGATTTAACTGAGGCAGAGGGATTGTAGGTAACTAACATGATGGACTAAGAAATGCTTGGAACTTGCCAATCATCCTCCAGACAATCATAATAAAACAAAAATACCTCACAAAGAATCACTGAGGGGTGGTAACCAACAGAGGACAGGATGAAGCAGTGCTCTGGCCCAGAACAGTGTGGAGAGAAAGCAAGGAGGGCTTATCTCGATGGAGTAGGAGGGGAGAACTTGGTCCATCAAGGGGCAGGGATGAGAAGGGCAATGTGGAACATGGTGTATGTAATACAATAAAAGTAGCAGGAGAAAGAAATGAAGGCAGAAAGAGGTTAAGTGACCTGCCCAGGGTCACACAGCTTTTAAGTGTCTGAAGCTGGATTTAAATTCATATTTTCCTCACTCCAGGCCCTGCACTCTATCCACTGGATCACCTAGATGTCCCTCTATTCAGGAATAAAATTGTGAAAATAAACAACTTTGAAAGATATAAGCACTATGATGAATGCAATCCTGGTCCATGATTCCAGAGTACCATCAATGAAACAAGCTTTTCACTTCTGATCTAGATGACAGATTCAGTAGTGCATGCAATGTAACACACTTACACACATATACATAGATTTATTTATTTATTTATTTACAAGCATGAACATATATACATAGAAACTTACCTATGTGTGTATGAACACTTGAGTAGACATATTTGTAACAAGAAATTTGTCTTTCCTCTCTTTCCCTCTCCATCACCCCAAGTGGAAGGGGAAATGAGAAGCAGAGGAAATATTTCTTTTCAATAAAAAAAGAGATAGTGGACACTACAAAATAGAAAGAGAATGTTATGTGCGCTTTCAGATAAAGTCACTGTATTCTTTGTTTTATTAAATTGTTTTACTTTGTTATAGTCAGCCAATCACTCAATACATGTCTATTAAGTGCTTACTATGTACCAGTCACAGTATCAAGTGCTAGGGATACAAAAAATAAAGATAGTCTTTGATCTCAAGGACCTTACAGTCTAATCGACAAATAATAAACTGAAAATTAAATTAGGAATGGTATAAATTTGAAAATGAACAGAGGGGAGATGCTAGGGGTTCTACCTGTAGAAGATGTGATTTTAGCTGGTACTTGAAGGAAGCCAGAAAAGCCAGGAGGCAAAGGTCATGAAGGGGTACTTTCCAAACACTCTGGACAGTTAAGGGAAATGCCCAGATGTCTTATTCTTGAAGCAAGAATGAAGTGTCTCATTCAAGAAAAAGAAAGAGGCCAGTATAACTGGATTGAACACACATTATTGGATGTAAGGTCTAAGAAGAGTGGAAAGTGTAAGGGGAGACAGATTAGGAAGGACTTTGAATGCAAAAGATGAGTTTTTTACACAAAGTGAAGATAATCCACAAATATTTATAAGTAATAACAAAAGACACCAAAAAACTTTTGTAATTGAATCAGTAGAAGTTTTGAGGCTAATTTGATAGTTGATAAGCTAATATGTACAGAGAATTTTTGAAATGCTTTCTAGCTACCTCTCTTGTTTTGTGTGAAAAGACAGTGTGCCCTTGTACAAGTCACTTAGACTTTATATAAATCACTTTCCTTCTCTGTAAATCAAAAGGACTGAACTAAACACATTCCAGCACAAAGTTATCTCATGCTAAGACCACAGAAAATTTTTTTGGTTGTTGTTGCTTAGGATATCAATGTTTGACATAAATTTAATCTTTATAATAATTTAAGTGGGACTATGTAAATCTTAAGACTGAGAAAATACATGAGGGTGAGTTAACTGCTCAGATACTGAACTGTGCATTAATCTCTTGCATTTACTCTCAATGTAAGTACTTGTTAAGGATTTTCCTTTAGGCACAATTTCTCTTCAGTCCTATTTTATGTACCTTACAGGACCTAATGACAGCCATTTTCCTTTTGTTCCACCTCAGGACCTGACAGCTGATACTGTTAGTGATTGCTGCTGTAACCATCTGTGAGAGATTCATGCCTAGTGCATGCCTTCCTTATGTAAGCATGAAAAGCAGCTGTTTCAGGCATGTGTGAGGCATGTCAGCTGGAGGAAGGAGTTTTGAGACAGATGTAGATGCAATTGGGCATTAAAAAGGAAACAAACAAAAAAAGCATCCCTGTATTTTTAAATGATGTTCCTTTGAAGGTGAGAATTGTGAAGACCAAATCTCATCATCAGATTTCCCAAAGCAAATGCAAATGGAAGCCAGAATCTGAATCTTCGCGTTTGCTCCCTTCCTTTTTATATCTTTGTCATAAGAAGAAGATGAAGCACCATCATGAAGGCTATCTTGACAGTGCCTAGCACATTGCCTCCAGTGCCTAGAACAATTTTGTGTGTACTGAACAATTAGTGGGCACTTAATCAATGTTTACTGGCTGATTGATTGACTGATAGCCTTCACACTCCTTCTTAGAGAGGTATGTATGTGTTCTCAAGTACATTCCTTCATTAGTCTGAAGAAAATGAAAAGGGCCAATGGAATTTGTTAAGGCTTTCTAGAAGGGTAAAGATGCATAAGTATGCATACAGAGATATCTAAAACCCTTCTAGATATGTAGTATGCATGTATGAATATTATATATGTGAATTTTTTACATTTCTAGATATATGATTCTATATGCATGTATACACACACACACACACACACACACACACACATATATGTATATATATTCTTTACCTTTCTAGAAAGCCATAAAAGTTCATTGGCTTTTCTCTTTTTCCATGTGCTTGTGTCAGACACACACATCCATATATGTGTATTACTTACCTTTCTAGATATCTCTTTATGTGTATATATGCACACACACACCTAAAAAAATGGTATGTATGTAAATGAAAATATATTTGTGTATATCAATTTGCACTATCAAAAGTAAACTGAGGAGAGGTTTTGAGCCATAGAAGAATCACCAAAGAAGGGGAGCATAGGTATAAAAGTGTTAGAGATAACTTCATTCCATAGATGTTCCTGGAAACTAGAGAAATCCTGACAACTGAGAAAAAGGACTAAAAAAGTATAGCAATTTAAATATATGTCAGTATGATAAAAAACTAAACAAGGAGAAATGTCCTACAATCAAAACAGATTTTTCTAGTGCTTTAGGGCTTTCAGAGATTATTTACTATATCTGCATCTTATTTTACATATGAAGAAACCAAGGTCCTTTTAGGTGAAAGGGCTTGCCCAAGGTGGCAAAGGAAGCAACTATTAGAGAAGGACTTTAAATTGAGGCCTTCCTACTCCAAATCTAGTTATTTCCCCATTGCACTTTGATTCCCCTATTCATTAACTACTGGGTTCTATATTTTAGGAAGAACATTTTCAAGATGGATCATGTCCAAATGGGAGCAAACATAATATGGAAAGAATTAGATGGCATTTATTATTAGGATTGGTAAAAGGAGGCAAGGATACCTACCCTGGAAAAGAGCCAGTTTAGAATTGGAGCATGATAACTTTTCAAGTTTCTAAAATGATGTTGAGGGGAATAGGGACTAGGCTAGTTCTATTTGTCTCTGGAAGAAGTAGGAAGAAGTAGGTGAGTGTTATTTCAAGAGAATTTTTGACAAGTTAAATTAAAAAAAAAAACAACAACAACAACATAAACCGTTCTGTTGATTAGATATTCAAAAGTGAGATGAGCTGCCTTGGTAGACAGTGAACTCTTAAGAATTAAACATATAATCAATTGGAAGTTGGAGGATAACTTATCTCAGATATTCCAGGACAGATGCCTTCTTGTAAACGATTTGGACTTTCAACTTTGAGATTTCATGAATCATTCAGAGGACATTTCTGGTTTGATGGTAAGTTGTGGTTTTTTAGGAGTGCTGGTTAAGAGAGGGTCTCATTGAATAGAATTGTGAGGGAATAGGGTATTTACTTTTATGGAGCTCCTTTGTCACAAAGCTAAGTGTCATTATTATGTCCCATTCTTTCCGCACTCAGCACTATACCTTGGTACTTGGAATGGGAATGGACAGTGGGAAAAATCTGGGACTGAGTTCCCCACATGCAAAGCAGTCAGGTGAGGGGGCTGTGAAGTGCAAATATCTGAGTTTCAACTAAGCTACATCCTTCACCTAGTTAAAACTGAATCAAGGTTAGACATTATTGTCTCTTTTGTATGTGAAGGGACTTCTAGACCAGGGGTTGGCAACCTTTTTGGCCATGAGAGCCATAAACGCTACATTTTTTAAAATGTATTTTTGTGAGAGCCGTACAGTGCTCACAGTGTGAGCTCCTGTAACAGTGCCTGAAAAAAAAAATTGACTTTATGGCTCCTGCAGAAAGAGCCATATCTGGCCCTCAAAAGAGCCCAGATATGGCTGAAGAGCCATACATTGCCGACCCCTGTTCTAGACAATGGAGGCCATTATCAGCCTTGGTGCTAGACAAACTCTGATAGGGCAGATACTGTAATAAGTAAACAATGGTGTAGTCACTGTCACAAATGGTGACTGTAATGCAGTGGTTTTTATGTGGTGGGCTTCTGCATAAGTGACTATCTTCTTGTTGTACCATGAGTTACACAGAACTTACTCCTTCAGTTGGATATACATAAACAAAAGATTCTCCTGTACCATGATTCTTCAAAGCAAAAAGTAATACGCCTCTGCAAAAAAAAATTGGTAATAACAATTAACAACAATAATAATTGAGAATCACTACTCTGTCTAATGTTTTGGTTTGTTTTACTTTTTTATAAGGAAGTTGAATCAGAACTTGGATAGGTAGGATAGAAATCACTATCATTTGAAGTCAAAAAGCATCAATAAAATAAATTTAAATGAAAACTAAAATATATTATTTTTAAAAGAAGATTTCTCTACTGTTTTAGTAGTTCCTCATGGGACAGAGACCCTCAAGATGTCTTTATGATTCTACTACTTAGAGCTAGAAGAGATCTTATAGTCTTTTTTTTTAGTTTAACTCCTTTTCTAAGAAATGTATTTGAAAAGCTAGCAATGTATCAGGTATAGATACTCACCTAATAAATGCTTTAATATGTGATGTAGTGCATTTGTTGGTTTTTCCAAAAGCTTGTTATAGAAGTCCATGTCAGGCAGAATTTTATTTTTTAGGATATCTTTAGAATACTTTGCTTGGCCTTTGGCCTCTTCTGTATGCTTCCTCGACCTGACCACCTGTCCCTAAAATGGTTTTATGAGAGGTTATATGTCTGGAATCCTTTAGAAGATACAAACTAAGCAGTAATGTTTGTAATATACTCCTGTTCTTTGCTAAAGGGAAGACTTTGTACACTCTGTTGACCTTCACCCAAGGGAGAAACTGAAAAATAATCTAGGGTTTTTGAAGTCTCAAAGTTTTTGTTTGGCAATGGCTTTTCCTTTTCTGGACCTCTTCAGTATAAAAATAAGATTGAAATTCTCATGAGAACTGGGCTTCTTTTGAGATGTTAAAAATATATCTCTTCTTTCCGTCTGAGTGGAAAAATGACTGCATGAATAGCTTTCTTGTGGCTTTTGCTGTATCCACTGAGTGGAGAGGCACTCGGACATTTTTCAAAGGAAGACAAATTTAACAGTACTCCTTGAATATTTGAGTTATTTTCATTCTTTTCAAGATCAGTGAGTTTCTCCATCAATAAAACAAACCAATTGCAGTAGTATTATTACTTTTATGTTGAGAGAGTTGAGTATATTAAATTACAGTAGGAAAAATTATGAAAATATAAGTTTTTGAGAATTTGAGAAAGATGTGACCAAGTTAATTATTTACATACATGTTGGAACATAAAATATCAAAAATTACTTTGAATGTTTGGGAGCAACCTAGTATAGTGTGTTCAGGGGACAGTGAATAGGACAATTTATCTAGGGGAAGAAGTTCTATATAGATGGAAGTACAGTGCAGAGAAGACTGGTAAAGAGATAGACACTCGAATTTGGAGAGCCCTGAATGTCAGAGTAAGGAGTCTAGATTTTGCCTACTTTGAAAATTAAGAAAGTAGTCTGAGCAAAGTGGCATTAATTATCAGAATTTAAAAATCTATAATAACTAAAGACTTACTGAAGGCTTTAGAGAATTATGGGCATATGGCTTACATATCCCTGGGTTCTCGAAATCTACCTCAGAGAGCAAAAGTTCTAATAAGTACTATAAACTAGAAAGATTTGAGTGTGGTTGTAGCAACAGATTGTACATCTCTTACCTGGGACCTGTTAGATAAATGTGGAGAGGATTAGTACCAGACGGTGATTTTTTTTTATCAAGACATGATGATTATTTTTTCAGCGACAGCAACTCATGAAGACTGTCTCCCAAGGCATTGACAGTGTTGCAATCTTCATTAATGAAGACCCTACAAAAATGATATCCCAGATCCTTGAAGTATTAAAACCACCTATCTATCTATCAAGTGCAAGATGGATTGACAAGGGAAAAAATTGAAAGCCAAAAACTAGGTAAAATACTATTATAGTAATTCAGATGTGTGATAATAGTCTGAACTAAGGTGGTTTGGGAGGTGATGGAAATGGGAAAATGGACTGATGTGAGAGATGGCAAAGGAAGTATTCAAATTTACACCTATTATAAACGAACAAAAAAAGATATTTTCTCACCATTAATCCTCTACATAAAAGAATGCCTAGAGAGAGAGAAAGAAATGTATAAAGATCAAAATTGAGAAAGAGACAACTCACTTTTGATGGGGAACGGGTAGGGAGTGAAGGATGGAGAACTAAGTGAGGCCTATAATCTCAGCTTGGCAAAGACATATACTTATCTAAGAAGCATCTAAAAAGAAATTAATAAAGCTGTATGAAATTGAATTTCACTTAACAAATATTTATTGAGTTTCCACTGTGTTCTAGTTGTACCAGGCACTGTGCTAGGTGCTGAGCATTCAAAAATCAAATACTTTTTGTGGCCAAGGGACCTGCTTTCTAGATAATGCTGTATCACAGGAAGTTGCAGAACATGGCATAGGATGATGGTTACTAGCTGAGCTCATAGGACCATAGATATTGAGGTAAAAGGCAATTCAGGTGTCATCTAGTTCAACCTGCTCATTTCAAAGTTGAGGAAACAGAAAGAGAGACCCAGCATGGTTTAGTGAACTGCCCAAGGTTGCATGAGTAGAACCACGATTGAGGAATGTTTAGTCATCAATGTACAAGTTAAGGACAAGAATGAGTCTTCATCAGACTGGGGCCAACATTTTAAACTGGATGATGAAGGGTTGAGGGAGATGATGATTTGGTGAGCAAGTCTGGAAAGGTTTCATATATTGGATCCAATGTGGAACACTGTAGTTTCCCACAAGCAATATGGTTCTTTGGAAAGAGTACCAGTTTACTCAGAAGACTTTGGGTTGTGTGGGATCCATATTTCTGAGAGGAGTTCAAGCTGCATCACACAATTCCTTTTGCAGAGGTCCTGATTCTTTGCTCTTGGCTCTGAGCAGAGGGGCGAACTGGCTTTTATACCGGGACTCCAACTGCCTTTAACTGCCCCCTCTCTTAGAGTTCTGGGGGGGGGACACTATGGAATTCTGTGATGCAGCTTGAACCCCTCTCAGAAATATGGATCCCACAGTTGGAGTTGGAGTTTTATCCTTATTAGTCATTCACAAATCACTTCGTCTTATTGTTATTTAGTTTTAAGATACTTAACTCAATAAAAGTAATCTTTTCCCCATCTATCTCATAGTATTATTTTATACAAAGTGCTTTGTAAACTGAGCCTCTACTATTCCTAAGGATATTTCACTTCAAAAGATTTTTTTTCTCAAAGAAATGAAAGACTATGAATGAACAAATAGACTAAAAATGGATCTTGGGTTTTTGTTGATTTAAAAATTCCATAAGCAATAGTTTTAATAATAGTACTTGCTTAAGGGAATGAATGAACTGACAGATATCTAAGACACATTTGCAATTGATTACGTATGTAAAATCTTGTTCAGTAAAGAATTATCATCTAAATAAGAGCTCAGACAAACACTGGAAAACTGATAGCAACTGGCGTAAATTGAAGAAAGAAGAGTCTAGAAAGGCAAAATGTGGAAGGTGAAATAGTGGATATAACATTGGGTGAGGGTCAGAAGGACCTGAGTTCAAAACTTACCTCAGACATTTACCAGTGGTGTGATCCTGTGCAAGTCACTTAATCTCAATCTGCCTCAGTTTCCTCAACTTTAAAATGGGAATAATAATATTTATTGGCCTTGAACACTCTCTAGCTGTATGAATCTGAGTGAGTCACTTAACCTCCGTTTCAAATGGCAAATCACTCTAGTATCTTTGCCAAGAAAACTCCAAATGGGATCGCAAAGAGTCAACAATAGCAATGAGAACAATGATGCTGCAGGATTGTTCTGTGAATCAAATGAGAAAATAATTATAGAGCACTTTGAACAATGCCTGGCACATAGTAGAAACATATATAGGTATTTTATATACACACTACATAATAAAAAGGTATTTTTGTTATTATTAGCTGTAACAATGTAACTAAATGTAACATTGATATAATAAAACTAAGACCAAATACAGTGGGCAAAGTTGGTGCCATAATATCAAACTTAAAAAGCACTATTCCTGTTCATGGTCAGCACACCACAAAAATAGAAAGATAATATATATTCTCAGAGATAATTGTGCTACTAAGAAGTTTTGCTTAACTGCCTTTATGGGACAGACTTTATTAGTTGGGATCTGTTTGAGTGTTGCAGTATATGTTATGATCAAACAAAATATATTAAGAAAAAAATTAAAGCTATTAAATGCATCAGCATTTTTTTTAAATTAAAATATTTTTATTTAAATAATTTGCTTTTATATATACTCTACCCAGAGATCTGCCCCTCATAAAAAAGATTTTAAAAAAGGAAGAAAAGCAATTCAGTAAAACTAACCAACTTAGTAAATGATCTCCACAGTGTATTCAGCATTGCATATCCACAGTCCACTGACTTTACGCAGAAATAAGGAAAATTCGTTTTTTCATCTCTTTTTCAGAAACAAAGTTGGTCATTCTAATTATACTGCATTCAGTTTAATGCTATTGTTATTGTTGTGTCCTTAGGAGCAAAAGACATATGGCCTCTGACAATGATTGGCTTAAAAATTATATAAAATGTTTTCAGTATTTCCAAGAGCTTCAGTATTGTCTATGTGGACTTTCCTGCAAATGTATATTACAATTCTGCTAGACTTCCTAGTTATTTTTTTAAACCCTTACCTTCCATTATAAGGCAGAAGAGTGGTAAGGGCGTATTGATTCTAAGGCAGAAGAGTGGTAAGGATGGGCAATGGGGGTTAAGTGACTTGCCCAGGATCCCACAGCTAGGAAATGTCTGAGACCAGATTTGAACCAAAGACCTCCTGTCTCTAGGCCTGGCTCTCAATCCACTGAGCCACCTAGCTTCCTTCCCCCCCCCCCCCCGCCATAGTTATTTTTGAGGGTTGCTATGTTTGAAAAACCCATGACTTTGTAGCCAAGCAGGTGATGAGCATCTCCAAAATGACCTAAGCTGGTCATCAGAAAAGAGGCATGCAGCCCATCACGAGATCCATTTCCAGTATTTACAATTTTTGAAAAGGCTACAATTGTTAAGTTAGAGGCATTTGAGAACCCCTGAAGGTCTCTCCTGTTGCTTTTTTGAATAAATATCATAGTCCAATATTATTCACTGTCAAACATTCCAAGTTAGTCCTCGATCTCTCAAAGAATAAGAGAAACACTCCAGAAAGCCACTTATTGTCATAAAGAACAAGATGTAAACCAGAGGAGAAAAAGGAGTTCAAGAGAACTGCTTACAACAGAAATTTTCAACGTACAGATGAAAGGATGCTATTATGTAAGAGATGACTTTAAAGTCAGCTTGATTTTCTTGTGTGGTTTTTCACATTGCTTCTGAAGGTAATTCCATGTTTCTTATGATGGTAGCCTCACTGAAGTAAGTTTAAATTGTATCTTCCCCCTCCCAGGTAACTATTTTAAAGGGAGCAATATTGATTTTAATGGGAAAGTAAAGTTATATTTGTAACAAAAATTGCATGACTATATTGTATAGTTAGATGTGATTATCAAACATGATTTGAGTGCCTACTATGTGTCAGATAGGATGCTAATGTGCTGTGGGGAAGAAAAATATTAAATGTAACCTCTGCCATGAAAGAACTTAAAATATAGATGGGGAAAAAGACATAAATACAAGAAAATTCAACAATACAAAATGAATAAATCTTTACCATACTATAAGAGAGATCTGGATTGCCTTTGGGAAAAAAGGAGCCCTTTAATGACCTCAAATCCCAAATGTGTGTGAGATAAAAGATGAAAAGTTGGAGTCTGATACTTCTTAACTTCAGGAGAAACACGGAGATTATATATATATATATATACATATATATATATATATATA
>NC_058130.1:317161537-317247999 GCF_016433145.1 Gracilinanus agilis | reverse complement strand
TATATATATATATATACAGCTGGGGGAAGTTGCCCAGAACAGAGTCCGTTGGCGTGAGATGGTTGCGGCCCTATGCTCCTAGGGAGTCAACGGGAATAACATAACACATGTATTTATATATTTTTCTTAGAATTCTTTAGAGATCTAAAAGCACTTTGTTACAATCTCTGCATTGATATCATACTCAAATGACATCAGATTCAACCTATACTTGATGGATGATACCCAAATAGCCCTCCTAACAAAGGCCTAGTCCAGTGGTGCCCTTAAATATAAACAGATTCCTGCAAGTTGCATATTGATTTAGAAAACCATTAATTAACATTACCTATGTTGGAATGTATTTTTATTCAATTTTGTTAATCATTTTCTAATTATATTTTAAATTAATTTAGCCACTCTGGATAGTTTAGTTGATCTCTTGCTTCTTCCCTGAGTTTGATGCCTCTGTCTCTTCTTGAAGATTTCTAGTAAGGGGAAATGTTCTAATTTGGAAGAAAACCACTTCCATAGTTTGCATAGCATTGATCATTAGGAAATTTTTCCTTGCACAGATCTGAAGTTTTTTGCTTCTGTGACTTTATCCTTTGCTCTGAATTCTACCCTATACAACAAATAAAACAGACCATCTCTCTTCTGCATTGCATATCTTTAGCTACTTGAGGACAGATCTATGTCTCCTCTAATACTCTCTCTTCCTTGATGAAAATCATTACTTCTTTCTTCTTATCCTCATGAGATGAAATGGAAACTCTTGGCCATACTGTTCACTTTTTTTGGATGCATCTTGGTTTATCTATATTCTTCATAAAATGTGACACCTGGAGCTAATGCAATACTGCAGATGTGATCTAAGAAAAAATACATTTCTGCAATTATCAACCCTTCTTCTTTTCTTAAAGTGTCCTAACCCCAAGGTCCTTTTGTTGTTCTCTAGTTGTTTCAGTCATGTCCAGCTCTTTATGACCACATTTGGGATTTTCTTGACAAAGATACCAGAGTGGTTGCCATTTTTTTAGCTTATTTTATAGATGAGGACATCAAGGTGAAAAAGAGTTAAATGGCTTGCCCAGAGTCACACAGCTGGCATACAAGGCCAGATTTCAACTCAGTTCTACCTGACTCCAGGCTGAGTGTTCTATACATAGGTCACCTATCAGTCCTCCCCCACCTCCCCAAGATTCCATTAGCTTTGCTTTTATGGCTGCTGCATTGTACTGTTGACTCATCTTTACCTTTCAGGACACTAAAACCCCAATATCCTTTTCATATAAACTGCTAAATTGACTATGCCTCTCTTATTTATTAGTTTAGGAATGTAAAAATAAATAATGATTTGCTCAAAATCTTTTAATACTTGGTATTAAATTTTTAAGTCTCATTTTATTCCCAAAATAATCACTAATTTTCATGAGTTCCATTTTTAAAATCTTAAATTTTTTTTTGTTTCAAAAGGAACTCTAATCTATTGAGCTTAAAAAAAAATAAAGATAGCATTCCTAGATTTGTGCCACTTTGAAAGACTAAGAAAAAATATCTGGCAATAGTATAACAGAACAAGGAAAGTGATGTTTTCTGTATTTAGTTGCTCCCAAAATCCTCAGTGTTTAAAAGACACACATGCAAAATAAATGAGTTAAAGAAAAAAAAAAGCAAACAGCTCCCAAACTTGTTGAATACAGATTTTGCCTCATGAAACATTAGCCTAGGAGATTAGACTATTTAGATTTCTTTATAATAAGTTTCTAGTTCTCTCAGATACATTTTTTCTATAATCAAAGATTTTTGAAAACTGGAAGTTTTTTGTTTTGCTATCCTTTCACATATGAATATATTTTTCCTTAAGAAGTTATTTAAATTATCACAAAGAGTAATTTTCTTTCATATATTACTAAAATAGAGAAATCTAAACTAAAGAAAATGAAAAGCAAAGGAGGTAGATACAATGTAATGTTGACTAACATCCTTGCTACCATGAAAAAGTGAGATGTTATTCAATGCATCTGACTCTAATTTTGCATAAATCCCAGGTATGAATCCCTGGGTCAAATATCTAAGATGTGCTAAGGCATCAAATCAGTCATCAATATAAAGTCCTAAATGTATTTCTTCTTTGGTAATTATGTCAAATATAGTATTAGTACCTTGCCATTTAAATTTTATATCCTAAAGATTTGTAGCAAAACAAATTTCTAACAATAAAATTCTTCATTTTAAAAAGCAAAATCTTTTACTTTACTTCTTTTTGTACATATATTCAGAAATATAATTTGACTCCAAACAGATGATTCTACATGGGTAGGAATTTTATGACAAAATTATATTGTCTGATTCAAGATATAGTAGTAGTTGTAAGTAGAATGACCTAAAAATCATTCTTTTACTTAGAAGTAGAAAAACGTGTCAAAATGAAGGCCAGTTAGAAAAAATGTGAACACATTAACTTAAAATTGAGTCCTTATTCTAAAATATTACAATGCAAATTTAAAATGGATTTTTCCCATTTTCTGGGAACAATGTTCTTAGGAAGAGTATGAATAATGTCTGCCTCCCCCCCCACCCAATGCTATAACATACAATTCAGATAATCCATTTTCTCCAGAGAATCAATCAATTTGAATTTCTAAAACTGAAAAAGTTAGACATCTTTAGATGAAAGAACTCTACTTACTGTTTTTGATTTGCTTTTTTTCCAAAAGATGAATTTTTCAACATATATTAGATACCATGTTTAAGTGAGTGTTGAACTAAATATGCAGGCACACATGTATGCATGAATGTTGTATATGTTTTTTGTTTATTTTCAAATATAGTTTCAAAGTACTTCCTGATCACAGGCAATAATCAAAATATTTCCTCTTAAGTTTAAGTATCAACATTTGAAATGATTCCAATTTATTATGTTAATTGCTAATTGTGTTCTTACTGACTTGGCCTGGAATGGTAAATTCACCAAGCCGAATGATGAGATTTAAGAATTTTTACAGCAAAAAATAATGTCCTGAATTTGGAATGCTGAAAATCACCTTTCCTTTTCCTACATCCTTCTGTTTACAATTCATTGTGTGGTCGTTATTGTCTAGGTAAAGCTGGACCCTGGAGAAGTGCCTACGAGAGGAGACCTTTTTCCCCTATCTAACTTTTCCTTTCCTAACAAAATAAAACCTAGCTATTCTACAATAAGTGCTACCTGATCTTAATTGAGCTCCAAAGAGCTCGGGTCAATTTCCCCTCCTGGGCTGGGGACTACCGGCTGGGCTACCTTCCTTCCCTTACTCTGGCTTTCCCTTCCTTTCCCTTCCTTCTCCTATCCTACCTTCCTTCTTTCTCCTATCACCTTTATATCTTTCCCATCTCACACACTGCATTACTTTTCTATTTTTTATCTGTAGCAATTCGCATAGTTCTTTGTGTAATTTATGATACTATGTATAAAAATGAGCACTCTGTATATATAGGAAGTGTAGCAGACAGAGAGTTGGTCTTGGAGTCCTCAGAAAGACTCACCTTCTCCAGTTCAAATATTGTCTCAGACACTTATTAGCTATATAACTTTGTATGTCACTTTACCCTGTTTTCTCTTTTGTAAAATGAGCTGGAGAAGGAAATAATAAACTACTCTAGTATTTTAACCAAGAAAGATCCAAATGAAATGATGAAGAACTGGATCTGACTGAAAAACTGAACAAACAAAAAAGAATATATATATGTATACATATATGCATATATATCCAGATATATCTATATATGTATGTGTACACGTGTTTATACCCACTATGTTTAAAATTCTGTGTCATCCAGAGGGCAATGGAGAGGCAATATATAGGGGGCCATGCCTCTATATGATTTTTTGGGGTCCTGAGCGGCGTGGTGGCATAGGATGGTTAAAGCAGGAGAAAGATAATGAGAACAACTAGACTAGTGGTTAGCCCATGCTGTTCCAAATTCTGTGGGCTTGGGAGTTTATTATATACTGATTTCAAACAAAGAACACAGCTATGAAGGGGTAACAGATCATACATAACCCATTAAAGTCTAAAGAGTAAAGGTATAAGTACCAAGACAATGGCCAAATTCCAACCATCAATTAGTAGGGATAATTCTGGGAGAGGAAATATTTTTATGGAGATGCTCACTTATTGAGTTCTGTTTTCCAGGATTATAGGCACCTGGACAAATAAAGTCAAGACTGAAAGCTCCATACTTATCTAAGTATGCAGACTTATCTTAAGTAATGTTTGTTAGGGTTCAGACTTCTTAATTATCAAGGAGAGGAATCATTAACTCAGTAGATGCTGGTCTGCCACTTCAAAGTCTTCCAATAGGAGTTCTAAGAAAGGTGGGGATCAAAACTGAGTCAAAAGAGGAGCCTCAGATTTTTATCTTAGATGGCCCATTCTGTCTGCATTCCTGACATGCAGTGCAGAAGAATCATACACACAGTTTTACTTGCTGATGATTTTGTAATGGGATCCAGATAAAATATCTGTTACAGACTCTATTTCTCTAAATGACTCCTAATAGCCTCTTGGAGGGATCAAGTTGATTTTGAATTAACCTACCTGCTGGTACCAGAGGTTTTCGGGGCTCAGGTGACCAGAACCAAACATAAAGACTGCCTCAGTCTGGATAGGTCACGTAGGGAATCCAGATAACAGGCCCTAAATTTGATCCTATTTATCGAACAGCTTCCCACAGCAATACATTTTGGATTTAAGCAGACTTCAGTATTTAATAGACATGAATGTACCTCCAGCTCAACATCATTGTCTCCATTTACTTTTTTGTCTCTTCTGTAGTCTATAACTCATATCATATGTGACTTCTCCTAGAACCAATTCTGAACTGAATTCTTCCTTTTTTCTTTTTTAAACACTTACCTTCTGTCTTAGAATCAATAATTTGTATTGGTTTCAAAGCAGAAGAGTGGTAAGGGCTAGGCAATGGGGGTTAAGTGACTTGCCCAGGGTCACACAGATAGGAAGTGTGTGAGGCCAAATTTGAACCTAGCACCTCCTGTCTCCAGGCCTGGCCCTTAATCCACTCAGCCACCCAGTTGCCCCCTGAACAGAATTTTTTCACATTTTCCCTCATTGTTAAAAATAAAATAAGTGCCTTTCAGATAGACTTCATACAAGTATCTGTGTGTATATGTGTGTGTGTGTGTGTGTGTGTGTATCCACCACATATATTTGGTAGGTAACAAATATTGGGTGAATTGATTTATTCATTGCTCCCACAGGAGTATCTTTGAGGATACCTCATTTCCAGACATACTTATTATATGCATAATTGATATTCACAACAGATTATATTTTACTAGCCTTTGTCAATAGAATTTTTTTCTTTTTTAAAAAAATATCTTCTGTCTTACAATTGATCCTAAGCATCAGATCTAAGGCAGAAGAATGGGAAACACTAGACAACTGGGATTAAATGACTTGCCCAGGGTCACATAGATAGGAAGCTGTTAAATTTAAATTTAAACTCAGGATTTCCTATCTCCAGGTATGGTCTCTATCCTCTGAGCCATGTAGTTGCTCCTAGAGTTTTTTTCTTTATGGTCATAGCTAGCTGTTTCACTCTTTCTTTACAATGTTCAATGGGGTTATTCAGGGTCAGAATTTCTCTTTTGCTTTTGGTCTCATTCCCCATTTAACTATCTTTCTAGTCTATACCCAACAGCATACCCTACTGTCTATAGTACTCAGCAACTGAAGAAAAAGCATTGTGAGGGGCATTCTCTCCTGCAAAGATAGCTTTGCACATTCATGGGAGATGTTAACAATGAAGGCAGCAATGAGAACTTTGAAATGGCAAATTTAAAACCTTAAAACTGAGAGGAAGTAGTGCCACACCTAGAGGCATGAAAGTGCCAAATGCACACTGCATAGAAGAGCTCACAGTTATTCTGTCTTCTTTTCAAAAAAATCCTTAAGGTTTATTTGATCAAAACTGCTGGGGGAAATGAAAAGTTCTCTGGCAGAAACTAGGTATAGAATAGCATCTCATACCATATATAGCAAGATAAACTTGAAATGGATAAACTTAGTCACAAAATGTCATATTACCAGGAAATTAGAGAAAAGGAAGAAATTATTCAGATCTATGGATATAAGAAGAGTATATAATCAAAGGACAGGGAAGATTGACAAGACAAACTGTATAATTTTGATTATTTAAAATATTTAAAATGACATTTTGCAAAACCAAACCAATGCAGTTAAAATGAGAATGGAATTAGGTATCTGGGTAAATTTTTTATATTAAATTTCTCTAATAGAGGTCCCTTATCCAGGATATATAATGAACTAATTCAAATGATTAAAGGAGGTGAGCAAAGGGAGAAATCTAAACTGACAACAACCATATGAAAAAATGCTCCAAGTCACTAATAACTGGAGAAATGTAAATTAAAGCAACTCTACCCATCAAAATAGTAAAGATGACAAAAGAAAAAATGATAAATATTGTAGGGGCTGTGGGAAAATAGCCACACTAATGTACTATTGATGGATCTGAAAATTGGTTAAACTATTCTGGGAGGCAATTTAGAGGTATTCCTCCAAAGCCACTAAGTGGTCCATAACCTTTGAAGCAGCAATACTTATACTAGGCTTATACTCAAAGAGAGTGAAGAAAGAAGTAAATGACACATACATATAAAACTATTTTCAATAGCTCATTTTACAGTATTCTAAAACTAGATACTAAAGGAGTGTCAATCCATTGATGAATAACTAAACAAATAATGATGAATGATGTAATTTCTTATTATACCATGAGAAATGATGAAATAGTATCAGAGAAAACTGAAAAGACCTCTACGAACTGATGTCGAGTGAAATACTAAAATAATTTATACAATGATAACATTAAAAAATTACTTTGAAAGGCAACAGAACTCTGATCAATGTAATGATAAATTATGATTTTAGAGGGCCAAAGACAAAATACTCCCCTCCTGCCAGAGGAGAAATGGACTTAAAATGCACAACGAGATATGCCAAAGTGAGAATTTGTTTTGCAATTCTATTCCTATGATTAATAAGTGGTTTCCTTTTTGATTATTTGATGGAGAGCGAAAGAAAAAAAACTGTGAAAAGGTTAAAGTAAATGAAAGTAAACAAAGAAATCTCTAAGATTGCATTGTGCTATATGGTTCCTGACTTTCAGGAATTTTTGTCTATGTTTTTATGGGCAGTTTAAATTTCTTTTTGCTGGATTTTTTCATCTATTTTTAAGGAAACCAATGTTCATTTAAATAATTTCTCCATGTGCTTGTATCCCAAACAAATAATTGGTCATGATGCTGTCTGTAATTTCGAAAAGAGTTTCTAGTTTTCCCTTCTACTTTTCTATTTAGTTGGTGCTAATGAAGTTTTATTTCACCAGCATTGATCATTTCAGCATCGCTGTCCTTTCTGGACCTCTCTTCAATTTATTTCAGGAATTTACAGAACAATTCAAAAACAAAGGATTCTATTTCATGTTTTATTCTTTTGTTTAATTGTTTGACCTTTGAATACATTTCAAAATAAAATCTAGGTTCACAGGATTCATTTCTTGGTTGAATGTGCAACAAGTTCATTTCTACTGGGAAACGAACCTGGTGCCATTCTTTAAACATTTATGTTAATGATGTTTATGGGATATCTTGACAGGCTATATTGTTGAATCTCAGGAAATTTAATTTTCTGAAAATACATGGAAGTGAATTTTAGTATAAAATAGAGCCTCTAGAGGGCAGTATTAAATTATTTCAGGTAATAACATTTTCTCATGCAAATCACTAAATATTTGAAGAGATGATAGTCATGGTTACTTGCATAGAGATGTTTTCTTTTTATAATATTTTCCATTGAAGGGAGTAACTATTAAACAAACAAACAAAAAAAAACCAATCTTACCCAGGAATTGGGCAATGTTGAAAGTTACTGAGATTCTAAACTGAGTACTTCAATTGCCAAAGAAAGGTTTTAAATGACTGAGTTTTGTATAGGCTAATGGCTAGTGTTATTAGGGCACATGAAACATTTTAGGTACTTCCCAAGATATGAAAAGATTAATGTGGAAAAACAAGGACAGGAACATTTCTCTGTTACTTTCTCAGGTATTGGTGGGAGCAAGAGACAGGCTCCTGAAAGTTGTTCAGGTGGATTAGCTCAAGCCAGGTATACCTGAGTTTTTATCCTGTGATTTGCATGATGGATTTAGGAATTAGTATTGTTAAGGCTTTGACATTCTTTTCAGTAAGCTATTCAAACAGTCTTTTTATCCAAAGTAATCTGTATCTTATGAGAGATAAGTTAGGGAGGGTTATATCACCTTCAGATAGTTTTCTTAGATCTTCCATAAAGGAAAAAGCAAATACAAAAGACAATTGAAGCCCTCCATGTTCAGTGCACTTATGGGACCTTTCCTTACATAGACGCCATGCTGCCAGCCTGGTGGCACTGAAGATATTTTTGAGCTCAAGGTGAATCTTATGGGCTGCTCAAGTAGAGAACCACGATTTACAGTTTTTCATTTCTGCTCTATTCTTTGTCAATGTATCTTTCCAAAGTTATAAAGTCAATTTGATTTTTTTCCTGAATAATCATGTCGCACCCTGAAGTGATAAAAGAAGTTTCAAGTTCCCAGCTGCTTTCTTATATTCAAAAATGGTTGAAAGCATCAAGGTTTTTTTTTTTCTTTTTCCCTCCGCTTGTTGTTGATATAAAAGGTAGGATCAGCATGACTGCTACTGCTTTACTAGTCTTTTTGGCATTTTCTGTTTGGTTTTGTAGGAAATATTTCCTTTTATAGAATGAGCTCCCAAACTGAAGAGAGAGGAGAGAATTCAAATGCCTTTTCTGGAACTTTCTCTGATGGAAAGATTAAATCAACATTTTAAAATGGGTAGCAAACTCTCCTAATTCAAAATAAAGTACTCAAGAAATGAAATTTATATAATCCGTGATAGCTATGTCGTGGTTAGGTTAACACACATAATGCAACCTGCTATAGACTAGTGTCATTTCTCAGAGTGGAATATGACAAATATTTCAATAAACCTCTTAAGGTCTAAATGAAATAGACAAAAACACACACATTCTTTATATGTAATATGAAGAAAAGGAGGTAGGAGTGACATGTGCAAGGATGCATACAGATCATCCAGGACTTAGCCAGGAAGATATAAATACTTATCTTTCTGTCCAATGTGCTGATATGCCCAACGGAGGAGCTTATTTACTTGACTATAGTCAAATAAATATAGACCTGCACATTCTCTGAGTTCAAAGGGGAAAAAAAGCTTCATCCATTCATTTTCCCCTTTGTTTCTACTGGAATCAGCAGCCTCTATAACAGGAAGCACTAACATACCCAACATGGCTCGGCAAAGCATTAGAGTACATGTGTTTCTGCTGCCACTAAGCTCCCAGGACAACAACAATAAAATCTGACATTTTTCCTTCAGAGTAGGCTTTATGGTCTGTATGGGCACATGGGATTATATGCAAATACACTGGTGGCCATCCTCATTTTTTTCTATGCCTTACTATAGTTGTTATGAAAATCCTGGTAAAGGTCACTGAATAGGAATAGGAGGTTAAAATATTCAACTCTTCTCTCAACTTACAGAACATGGTTTGTATGAATATAAACTAGAAAAGTGAAGGAAGGATTTTTAATATCCTGGTCACCATCATATAGCCTCCACTTTCTTATCACCTGATACCTGAATACAAGAAGATGTTTTTACGTAGTCATTCTATATCGATTCTTCCACAAAGATCAGGAAGAAGAAAATGAAGAGGTATTTACAGACCAATGTGACCAAAAATAGGGAGCTCTCAGATGATCTCACATTTAATAGATGCTTGTGCAAAAGATCTATGTTGGGGCAAAAAAAGAGATAAAAGTAGGGATATGATTACTGTTCAGGGAAGATGGAATAATAATGAGACAGAAGGCAGAATCACTTAAAACTCATATGGCTTCTTTTATTTCTATCAGTAGATTCTTTGTAATGTTTGAGGAAAGAATAAAAGGAGGGAGAGAGAAAAGGAGGAAGAGAAGAAGAAAAGAGGGGAAAAGGAGGAAAGGAAGGGGAAAAAGGAAAGGAAGAAAGAATCCTAATGGGAATGGTGCTTTTGCCACTTTGCCTTTTATCAGGGATAGAACAAAAAGGTCATTGAAATACATCATTAGGTAAGAAAATAAAAAGAAGGCACCAAATTACCATTAGTCAATTCAAGTCACCAAGACTGGACAAACCATATCCTGGGATATTTGGGAAGAAAAACCCATGAAAAATATTGCTTCTATTGGGGATCTTTTCACTAGGCCACAGAATATCCACTGAAGAAAGGTAGCTAGGAGATAGACCAAGTGTTTTCCATCACTTTTTTTTTAATCTTTGAAAATTTTATTTAATTAATAAATTTAGGATATTTTTTCATGGTTACAAGATTCATGTTCTTTCCCTCCCCTCCCCCTACCCCCTTCCCATAGCTGATGTGCAATTCCACTGGGTTTTATATGTGTCATTGATCAAGACCTATTTCCTTACTACTGATATTTGCACTAGGTTGATCATTTGGAGTTAATATCCCCAATCATTTCCCCATCAACCCATGTGATAAAACAGTTGATTTTCTTCTGTGTTTCCACTCCCAGGGTTCTTCCTCTTAATGTGGATAGTGTTCTTTTGTCATAAGCCCCCTTGAGTCATCCTGGATCATTGCATTGTTGCTAATAGAGAAGTCCCTTACATTGGATTGTACCACAGTATATCAGCCCCTGTGTGTAATGTTCTCCTGGTTCTGCTCCTTTCACTCTGCATCAATTCCTGGAGGTCTTTCCAGTTCACATGAATTCCTCCAGTTCATTATTCCTTTGAGCACAATAGTATTCCATCACCAACAGATACCACAATTTGTTCAGCCATTCCCCAGTTGAAGGGCATCACTTCATTTTCCAATTTTTTGCCACCACAAAGAGTGCGGCTATAAATATTTTTGTACATGTCTTTTTCTCTATGATCTCTTTGGGGTATAAATCCAGCAGCAGTACACTGTGGTAAAAGAGAATGTAATGGAATTCTGTACTAACAGCAATGCAATGACCCAGGACAATTCTGAGGGATTTATGGAAAAGAACGATATCTACATTCAGAGGAAGAACTACAGCAGTGGAAACAGAAGAAAAATAACTGCTTGAACACATGGGTTGAGGCGGACATGATTGGGGATGTAGACTCGAAACTACCACACCAATGCAACTAACAACAATATGGAAATAGGTTTTGATCAATGACACATATTAAAACCAGTGGAAATACACATCTGCCACGGGGGGAGGGGGGAATCAGGGGGTGAAGGGGAAAGTAAGAGCATGAATTATGTAACCATGTTAACTTTTCAAAAAAATAAATATTAATAAATATTTTAAAAACCAAAAGATAGACAGTCTTTTAAAGGCCTTTGGGCATAGTTCCAAATTGCCATCCAGAATGGATGGATCAATTCACAACTCCACCAGCAATGCATAAAGTCTCAATTTTGCCACATTCCCTCCAACATTTATTACTTTCCTCTGCTGTCATTTTAGCCACTCTGCTAGGTGTGACTTCTTAAGGCTCCTTCATAGCCAGTTTCCTCAGGTGAGAAGACTGAAGACTAAGGGGCAAGAGTGCACTAACATATGAGCCTTCTATCTCCTGTTCAGCACATTATGTTTCTTGAGGAAAGGCTTTTTTCTGCTAGCCCATTATCCCAGCTGAGATATGGAGAACTTCACAAAAAAAAAAAAAAAAAAAAAAAAAAGAAAAGAAAACAGAAAAAAAGCCATTTTCCCTTTTATTTCAGGGCTCTCATTCTTGCTGTGACTTTGAGGGCAGAGTAATGATAATTCCCACTCAGTTATGAACATTCTCATTCCTGGTCAAACTCTTCAGATTCCAGTGACACTGACATTCTAGAGATCACCATCTGAACCCCACTCACCCCATATCAATTGATTTTTATCTCCATCCCTTTCAGCCTCCCTACTCCAAAGTTTTCATCCTAAGTCCACCTATCTCTTCCACTATGCCCTCTGGAAATCCTATTTCTTAGGCAACAAATTTCCATGCATCTTAAATCTATTCCTGCCCTACTCCTTCCATATAGTAGCTTTTACTGAAACTTGGCTTTCCCCAATGATGTAGCTTTCCTGGCTTCACTTTCTAGTACTAGTTATACTTTTACTCATTCTACTTGTCTCACTGGTTGAAGTGATGGAGTTGGAATAGTTCATGCTCCTCAGGGCTCCTTTTGGGTTCATCTCTTCTTCCTCCACTCAGTAACTTCTTCTTTGAGGTTCATGCTATTCACATCTACCACTCAATCAAAATCATAGTAATGGCTGTTTATAGATCCCAGGTCACACCTTTACTTTCTTCATTGAGTGCAATATTTAGCTTACAATTTTTCTCTCCTTCCCAACTAGTATATGGGCAGGACATACTAAGGGATTTCAAAATACATGTGAATTCTCTCTCAGATACTTTTAACTTCTCAGTTCCTGGTTGAAGGAATCTGGAAGAAACTCTCTAATGGGGTGTCTCTTAGATCTGCCTTTATTCCTCTTCTGCTCATGATTTGGATGAAGACATAAATACTATGTGGTTAAATATCCATATTATACAAAGGTGGGGAGAAAAGCTAACTCACCAGATAACAGAATAAATAGATAAAAATATGTTTGAAGCAGGGACCAAAGTTAACAATATGAAACTTAAAAGGGAAAAATTCAAAATCCCATACTTTGATTTTAAAAAAATCAACCTGACAAGTATGGTGTATTAGTGGACAGCAAGACTAAAATGAATAGACAGTAGGACATGGCATACAAAAAGAAAAAAGGGGGAAAAAGAAAGAAAATAAAAACAAGTCTAACGCAAACTAAATCTACATTTTAAGAGTCAAGTAACCCAGAATAAAGGAAACAATATACCCTTTACATTTTGCCCTAATAAAAAATTTAACAAATGTTTAGAAACTCATATTATATTAGGTAGATAAATGTACACAAGGTATTTGAAGTGTGAGAAAACCTTCGAAACTAGGGTATCATAAGGTGAATCAAGGACAAAAAATATAAAGTTTGAAAGGTGAAAAAGGAATAAGGAATATAATGAGTGAAAGAATATTGACTTCAATATAGAGTTAGCAGTTTGGATTGATTGATTACATCTTCAGTATTCAGTACTAAGTATTGCATTTTAGGAAGTAAAGTGACAAACTAGGGAAAATCTAGAAGAGGGAGATCAAAGTGGTGAGGGAATTAAAAGCATGCCCTGTTTGGAGAATTAAAATTAATATCCAAATACCTCAAGTATTATATTTATTAAACTTATTAATAATAATTTAAAACAAGAAAAGAGGGAGCCAACCCAACCACGCACCTGGGATAAGAGAATGAGAGGTGGAGTTACACACAACTATATACATAATGTGAACAAGCAAAGTGGTGGAGAGAGGAAAGGAATTTGGGGAAATACTAAAGGAATTCTGGGGTCTGTAGACGGTAGGACTGGAGTATAACATTTTCTAATTATACACTATGAACACTTTAAAGAAATAAAAATTTCCTTAGTAACTATAGAGAAAATCAGTGTTCATGCCTAAAACCATAACAATATAATAAAAATGATTATGTTATATAAACTTATATGGAGAATTCAGGCTGTAGAAAACAAACAACTAAAACGAGGTCAACAAAAGAGTAATAAGATTCATTTTGAGGAATTAAAATTCTATAATTCCAAGGAAAATTTTTTAGAAAAAGAAAGAGATAAAACTTAAATTATTTAATATTGTTTAAAATAGAAAGATGATCAATGAATCAGTCTCTAGGAAAAAAAGAATCTGTAAAAATTGAATAACTTTACTGAATAACTTCCATAACTTAGTTTTTGACAAATGTGAGAACATAAATTATAAGGGGAAGACATCTTTATTTGACAAGAATTATTTGGAAAATTGAAATGTAGATTAGCAGAAATTAAGTTTAAAACATCTTATATCACATATCACAAAAGGCACAAAATGTATATGACAAGAATACTGAAGATCATACTGACAGAAGGGATCGATATCAGGTGGGTTTCACAATGCAGTGATATAGAAGTGGGATAGAAGGAGAAGACCTTATAAATAACACACAAGGACATTATAATCTATCTATCCATCATCTATTATATATGTCTGTGTTTTTCTATCCCTATCTCTATCATCTATCATTTATCTATTTAGCTATCATCTATCTTTACCCTCATGAAAGACATTAAAAGAATAACCTATTCAAAAAAAAAAACAACAAATAGAATATATTAGAAAGAAATAGAAACAATGAGAACAAAACAAAGTTAAACTTTTTGGAAAAGGACATAAAAAATACTAATGCTTAAAGTAAGAGGTTGGAGAAGACATGAACAAGAAAGATTCTGAACGAAGAGCGACAAGAGTCAAAAGACTTCAAGAAATAGATAAAGAGAAAAAATAAAGAAGAATTAACAAAATTGGTCAATTCAAAGATAATAAGCCAAGGCAGATAAACAGGTTTAGAGACAGAAAAAAAACAATTAGAAGATGCTAGCATTAGAGTAATCAAAGTAATCCCAAAGAAGTAACAGCAGAGACAAACTACTGACTTAAAAGAAAATGGAAGTGGGGCAGTTAGTTGGCTCACTAGATAGGGAGCCAGACTTGGAGATAAGAGGTCCTAGGTTCAAATCTGACCTCAGATACTTACTTGCTTAGTGTGGCTGTGAGCAAGTCATTTAATCCTCATTGCCTACCCCTAACTGCTCTTCAGCCTTTGAAGATAGAAGATAAAAGATTAGAGTGGAAAAAAAAAAGAAAATGAGAAATATCAACACAAAAGATATAATAAAGTAAAATACAAGTCTAACAATTTTAAACATAAATGGAAAAAGCAATCTAATGAAACAAAAGAAGCACAACACAAAACACAATTGACTACAAGACCTATTTGAAAAGTGAGAATATACAGAATAAAAATAAAAGGTTAGATCAACATTTCCTACACTTCAGGTAATTATAAGAAAGCAAAGGTTGGAATTGTACTATCAGGCATTTGTAAAAACAAAATTCTTCAACAGCATAGAGAGTTATACAAGGAAATTACATTTTACTTAAAGAACCCATACAGAGTGAATAGATATCAACATTAAATATATATTCATTAAGTGAAATAACTGCTAAATTAAAAAAAAGAAAATCTTAACTCAAAAAAGACAGTTGTACAATTATTAAAGGTGATTTAATGTTGCTGTCTAAAAGGTAGACATATTTATCTGAAAGAGAAACAAAAATAAATATAGAATTTAATAAACTGTTGGAAAATTGAGAAGCTGAAAATATTTTATGAATGAGAAATTTACAAATCTATAAATTTCTCAGCACAACATGGCACCTTTAAAAATGGGTCATATAATAGAGACCAATAAATTAAAAATGAATGTAAAAATGCAGAACACAAATTGCAAAGACCATAGCACAATAAAATAGTGATTAATATAGGGATGTTGTCAGTCTTTGGACAATTAGAATGACCTGGCACTAATTGCCCACTTCCTCCTTGAGGGCTGTTATGATGCTGACACTGGGACATAGATAGAACCGCTAAAATTAACTTGCTCTTTGGGCGGATTAACCTGGAAACCACCCATGGACCATGAGCATAAAAGCACTGTTCTATGGAATGAATGGAAAGGAACCTGGGACCTCAAGGAAACTCTATGCTGGATGTTTTTACAGTCTTTAGAGTTTATACTCATAGTCAGTGAGTGCGTTTGTAATATATTATTTATTTAGCTGAATCCTCAAGGTCCAAGTGGTCCATTTCATCGATGCTGAATTCCATTTGGGCCATGGGAATATTAACAAAACACTGAACCTTATGTAGAAAAACAAATATGACATTATGAGAAATAAACAGTTCCAAGAACAAATTATAAAAATAATTAGTGTCTAGGTTAAAGATAAGGGTAGGGACAGGAAGAACCAGTCATTAAATACTAACATCAGAGATAATGGAACAGCATACCAGAAGGTCTGGAATGCAACTAAAGTTTTCCTAAGATGAAAAATTATTTGTATAGAAACATACATTTCCAATGTAATCCAATTCAATTTAAAATACTGTGAAAACTGAAAAATAAATTCGAAATGAGAAAAGAAAGAAATCCTGAAAATTAGAGAAGAAATATATAAATGGAAAACAAAAATATTATCAAAATCATATACAACTAAAAGTTGAAAATGAACAAAAGTGATAAACCAGAACAAAAATAAGAGGAAAGAACATGCAATTATTAATAAAAATAAATATATAACAAAATGAAATGATTAGAGAGAAAAAGAATAAGCAGAGTTAAAGGAACCTATATTCTATCTATCTATCTATCTATCTATCTATCTATCTATCTATCTATCCAACATCTTATATATAAAAGAACCACTGATATACTATAAAATTTGAGAAAGTAAAAGAAATGGGAATATTTACAAAAATATAAAATACTCAAATTAGTAAGTCACAAAACAGAAATTTTAAACAACCCAATGTCACATACACACACACACACACACACACACACACACACACACACACACACAAAATTGACTCAAGCCCAGAGGAACTACTAAAGAAACAAACCAGGTCCAGAGTAATCAACAGGCAAATTCTATCCAATTTTAGAGAGGAATTACTTCATGTGGTAGACAAGTTATTCTTTTAAGAATTAAAAAAGAATATGATCTAGCAAATTGCTTTCATGAAATAAATTTAGTTCTACAGCCTAAAATAGAGAAATTTAAGGCAAAGAAAAAAGATACAACATTTTAAAGTTAAATCTTCTAAAGTGACTCTAATAATTAATATAAAAATCATTATGATCAGGGATATAAATGTAGTATAAGATCTAGGAATAATAAATACATCTCCCATCCTTCCTTTTTTACTTTGAGTCCCAAGAGGACAATTGTTGCACCTCCCCAATAGAATTCCTAGGGGATCCTTGAGGTGTTGAGCATGATTTTTTTTTTGTATTATATTACACAAAACTCCCATTGGTGTATCCCATCATTATAATTTTATATCTAACAGCCAAACTCAGCATTTATGAAGTTGTATTTATTAAAATCATATAACTATAGGTTCTATAAAATTTTCTTTCCCATAGTTTGTGACATAGTCTCCCAGAAATATATATAAAGTTCATGGGAAATTGGGAAAGTACATGTAGCAAAGTGATAATTGACAGATCTTGGTTGCTAGAAGTTCTTTTCCCCTCACCCTGTGATATACATGAAATTACTCTTTTAGCATGATATATAGCTTTTCTATAAAGCTCAACATCTATGTGTGTAAATGTGTATGTATGTATATATCTTCTATATGTAATACCAAACTTATTTTTCCTCATTGGGTCTAGTTTGTCCTTAGCCCTCAGTTAAGATACTGGGGCCAAACACTGCTGTTTAAAGGTATACTTCTAGAATTATGATGAAAAAGTACAATATATCTAGTCCTCTGAAGTTCTTGTGCAATCTCTCCTGAGTTGGAAAAGGAGATCAATATCTGAGGCCAGTGTTGACATTTTTCTCTATTCCTATTAAGCTATGTCTCGGAGGCTTGGCTGGAAAATTTTCACCACTAAACTGTAAGATATATGAATTCTGGGTTCTGATTGGATTGGTATTTTATACAAAATTGATAAGGCATGAATGGCCAGTCTCTAACAAATTGGAGCATTCTTCCTATGTGGCATTATTCAATTATTTCAGTAGTTTTCAAGGCTATTCATCAAGTACTTTTTCATACTTAGTCTAATGTCTATGAATGGCAAATTCATAGACATTATACTTATAAAAGTAAAACAACTATTAAAAATTAAAATTAGTGATCATAACTAAAATGATCTAAATCAGATGATTATATGATTAGGTGCAGAAAGTCTTCAACAAAACAAAACAAAAACAAAACAAAAGTTCATCAAAGTATATATATTTAAGTCTCATATTAATATGATAAAATATAGATCTAAAACACTAGCATTATTTACAATGGGGAAATTGTGCCTTCACAATAGGTAAAAAATAGTTCCATATTATGCTATTTACAACAATAAGAATTACTGACCTCAAGGAGACAGAATTAACTCTATTAACTGGATTAGATGATAGTTTATTTGGGAAAATACCATAGAATGAAAAAAAGAAACTAAATGAGATCATCAAATGTTAATGAAGTATCTGGATTAAAAAAACCAAAATCCAATAGTAATGATGAAATCGAGAAGAAATTTTTATAAAGGCCCTCTTGGGTCTCAAAAGAACAAATGGAGGGTGGGAAGTGGATTAACCCTAGATCTTACACTACATTTGTATTTATATAAATCTCTTGTTTAGTTAAAATATTCATCTCCTGTGAAATCCTAATTCAAAGTAATTACATAATGCATGAAATAGCTGTGCATCAAAATACAAATGTGTATTCAAGACATAAAAATAATTACAAAATACCTTTTATTTCTATAAAAGATCCTTAAAAATGAGAGTATAGGCTAAGCGAGAGTTAATATATCAAAACATAAATATGAAAATATATGCAATATTGTATACCTATGGACCACCTACTGTTTTGGAGTATGTATGCATAAAAGAGTAGAATGGTATATGTATATGCAGAGTGAGTGTGGATGTCTTCTAATATCCATTTTTTTAGGATGTAATTGTTCTTTGGAGGTAGCCAAATAGTGCATTGGATAGAGTATTGGACAAAAGATAAAATGAAATTAAATTTGTAAAATGCTTTGCAAAACTTGAAACATTTTATAAATTCTATTATTTTTATTACTTGTAGAAGGGGAGGAGAGGAATAAAGAGGAGAATAAGCAGGAGGTAGAGTAATTTTGCAATATTCAGTCAATCAGACTAGCATTTATTAACTACTTACTATGTGCTGAGAATTAGGAATAAAAAGTCAGTCATTTCTTTCAAGAAGCTCACAGTATAATGTGCTTATTATGCATAATTATGTACATACATAGCAATTATATACAAACACAATATGTACAGGGTAAATTGGAGATAATAGACAGAGAAAGGGCACTAGCAATTTCATGCTAAGCATTCACTTTTTATTGTTTTGAGATCTTTTTGCCCCAACCATATCTTTTTAGTAATTGTGAAAACCGTTTTTTTTTTTTTTTGGTTCTACATCATTTGTTATAAATCTTTTTATACTTTTTCTAAATTTGTCATTTTTTGTTTCTTAAAATATTGGCATATTCTATCATATTAAAGTACAACAATTTGTTTAACTATGACTCAAATAGTGGGAATCTACTTTGTTTCTTAAGCCCCAAACTTTTATATTTTGCTGTATATTCAGACATCTTACCAACGATCTCCTTGGAATATATGCCTAGTAGTAGAACTTCTGGCCAAAGAGCATAAACATTTCATTCACTTTATTTGAATATTTCCAAATTGCTTTACAAAATGTTTATACTGATTCACAACTCCTCTAATTATATATGCCTGTTTTTCTGTAACCTTATCAACATTGACTTTTCTCACTTTTTGCCAACTTTGTCAACTTACTCTGTGAAGTGAAAGTTTAGTTTTTTAATTTGAATTTTTCTTATTCATAGTGATTTTTTTAATAGTTAAAAATTGCAATTGTTCTTTTGAGAACACATTGCTTATAGCTTTAGACCTCTTACCTATTGTGTAATGGTTTTTAGTGATATATTTCTATTAGTCATCTAAATACCTTGAATACCAAACCCTTGTTTGAGAAATTTCATATAAAGATTTTTCCCCTAATGGATTACTTTTTTCTCTTTTGTAGATGCATTAACTTTTTACAAATGTTTTCTAATTTAATTTTAATAAAATATTCATTTTTCTTACGTAATTCCTTCAATCTCTGATTAAAGAATTCATCTGCTATGAAGGTAAATGGTTTGCTTCTCTTCTATATGCAATGGTATGATATTTAATATTCATGTCATATCCATTGTGAATATGAAATATAGTATAACTATAGTGTTTTGGTTTAATTTTTGTCAGATTGCATTCCAGTTTTTCTGATAAATTTTCCATTTTTTCCCTATTAGAGTTATTTTCTAAGCTCTGGGTTATTGAGTTTCATTTTTAAAAATTTTCCCTCATATAATCTGTTCTACTGATTTACCAGAAATTGGGGAACTGCACCCAGAATTGAAGCAATGAATACGAAAAAAGGAGAAACTAACAGTTTAAGGAAATGAAAAGAACTTGTGTCAGAGTACAAAAATGAGAAACAGTGGAGAGAGTGAAAAGACATGGGAAGATGTTCAAGAATGAAGATCATTGATGCTGCATTAAGTGAACTCCCTGATGCTATGGAACATTCTTAGGGACTTAAAGAGTAAGCAATAATTGATGATATAGACCAAAGATTGGATTATCAGGGGAAAAATTATTATGAATAGGGCAGGAAGTAGAGGAAAATCTTATGAAGAACTTGATGAATTTATAAGATGAGTATCCATTTTAGCTGTTGATTTCCTCTCCATATGAAGGTTATAGACTTACCAATTGACATTAGTTGTGCCACTCACACCTCACTGAGAATGGATGATTTTAATCTCAGTAATTGGGAGCACAGTAACTGTCTTGGAGTGGTGTGACTTGGGTGGCATGAATTAGTTGTCTTAAACTGTTATGAGACAGAGGTATCCCTTTCTGCTAAGTCTATAAAATGATTCACCTGCAGAGTTAGTCTTCCCCACCTTCCCAGACACTTTTCAGATAGAACCAGGGAACCTAGAGCAAAGCTCAAATCAGAGTTCGCAGGAGTAAGACAGTAGTTGGAATCTATTATAGCATCCTAACTCAGGAGCCATTAATGGATTCCTCAGAAGCAGGGGTACATTTTATCCATTGTGCAACCAGTCATCACAGCTGTATTAAAAGGATTTCTGGCCTCTCAGTTCCTGGACCCTGGATTCTTGGCCCTATTCTTGGGAATTGGGGAGGAGATAAACTGCATGCCATGTAGACCCCTTCCTTTGCTTTGGATTTTCCAACCTTTTTTCCTTTTTTCATAGTTTTTTTTCTCTGCCTGAATGCCAGACTGACAGACATGTATTGACTTCCTGTCAATTCAACTCAAATGCCATCACCTCATTAATGTGTTCATTATGCCTTTTCCCTCTCAAACCTCACAGATCATTTGTTTGCACCCATCTTTTGGATTTATCACATCTTATTATGTATTATAGTTGGCACTGGGGAGAAATAAAGATTATTCTTGATATTGGGGGAGGTACAAAGTCTAGATAACACTTAGATACAACATAGGAACCATATCTCTACAAATTCTAAGATCATGTATTACCTAGACTTTATATTTACCCCCAATTAATAACAATGTTTGGTGAATTTAGTAACTAGGTGATTAACCCAGCAAGTGATTAATAAATGCTTTTGACTTCAATTGAACAAAATGTAAATGAAATTTGCTAGGCTTATTGCCTCACATTTCTTAGACTTACCTCTTATATTGTGAACAAAACCAGGAGTTAGTCTTCAGGTTGAATCTAACAGAATCTTCAAATTCAGTTGCTTCCATCTTGATTATATGTCTTTATCTTGGACTTCAAATCAAGGGAAATTAAATTGCAAAATGTCCTTTTGTTGAGGAAACATGACTTTGCTAGAAATTCATAAAAAATTAAGAATGGTAATTTTTAATAATTGAAATTTTCTTAGGCCCTTTTTAATGTAAGTTTATCTTTGGAGAATTGAGAAATCATTTTTTTGAGTCCAGGCCCTAGCACTCTGTCTACTATGTTACCTAACTGCTTCTAGTTATCCAGCTAAATATATCTATGTATAGGGACATATATTATATGTATATATTTATTGGCATATATTTATTTTTGGCATATATATTATATTGGCACATATGATATATTTATTGGCACATATTTAAAGTATTATGATTAAATTGTGTGTATATATGTCTATATACACTCGAATATATAGCTATAGTTTAAAGCTTGAAAAGATCTAAAAGGCAATATAAGCTAATGCCTTCAATCAAAATGACTCAAAATTTAAATTAAGAAGGGGTAGGGGCATATCTATATTTTTAATTTTATTTTATCTTAAGATCATCCATTGCCAGTTTAACTTGTAATTATGTACTATAAATTTCATGGCTACTCACTGCAATAACAAAAAGTTTTTGAAAAAATATTCTCACAGTGGAGTCAGGAAATCCTTTTTTTCCCCTTCTTTTTGGATAGACAAATAATATGTGTAAAATAATTGTGATCCTAGAAAAATTTCTAAGAAGTGCTATAGAATGAAGCTGTTTATTTTTTTTTCTTGACCTACATGTACCCAGAATAGTAAGAATAATAGTGAGAGTAATCCCTAGAAAGTGAAAGGTAAAGTGGCACACATTAAAATGGTTCAACTTACATTAAAAAAAATGCTTTGTGATAGGCTACCAGAGAAGAGTACAACCAAGATTAAAAGGGAGCTAAAGAATCTACAGGTTAAAATAAATGGTACCAGAATATGTCACTTTCTCTTTGGGGACAAAATATTATTACATAGTTAACATCCCAAATGCATTTAAATCCAGGGGAGAGAGGCTAGAGTGATTTTTATGTAGCATTTAGATTAGTATTTCAGTTCTTTTCAATAAAGTAATCAAAAACCACCCACACCTTGTAGTATTAGTATAGAAAGGAAAGAGAGAAAAATGGGTTGAAACATAAGTAAGAAGTTGGTTTTGCAAAAGTTGGTCTGGGCACATACTCAGAACCTGATGACAGTGGGTTCTGGAATCCAGAGGGAGAATTTGAAGAGGCAGCAACTGCCAGGAGGGCTTTTTGCTTCCTGTCCCTGGAGCTGAGTGGAGAGAAGAAATCTGAGCTCTGTTGTTCCTGCTGTGATAAAAGCTACAGTGAAGTTGAAGTGAAGTGTTTATACCTGCTGGGAAGTACCTTTCCTTACTAAGAAGATTAAATTGAAGAAGATCTAGCCTGATCTAATCCTGAGACAGTGTTGATGGGGCCTGAGGCCAAACTCAGGACCTGGCCCAGCTGGGTTGAACTCAGTCACCAAGAGTTCATTTCTTGGCCAGTTAAAGATTGTTAAACAGGTAAAAAGGGATTTCATCCTGTAAACCAATCGGGTGGATTAATTAGGTTCAGGTGTAGACCGTGAGGTTTGGGGATCTTAGCCAGAGATAGGTAAGGGCTTAAGGAGAGTCAAGAAAATGAAGAATTTCCCTTGAGGGAAATTTAGAAGGGGGAGTCTAATTTGAGACTTCTTAGAGCTAGGGAAACCCTGTTCCTTATTTCTCCCTCTCTTAAATAGAGGGAGTCCTTTCAGTAGCAAAATTGAATGGGAAATAGATATTCTGGAGGCTACAGTGATTTCCACGAAACATTAGAAGAGTTAGACAAAGACCTTTATGGATCTGAACAAAAATTGTCAATGAAGAGAAAATATGGAACAATTATGGTCTTTGCTGGTAGAAGAAGCATCTGTTCCCATTGAAGAAAGGCATTTTTTGCGTGTGAAGAAAGGTATTGTGTTTTATTTGAATAGGTTGAGTTTAAAATCCCTATGGAAACTGTAATTTGAAATGACCAATAAACAACTAGAGATTCTGGATTGGAATTCAAAAGAGGACCTAAAGTTGGACATAATGTATTTGCAAAGAGACTATTTAGAGCAAGGAGAAAGAAAAGAAGAACATGTTAAGGAGAGTGTATACACATTTTAGGTCCTGTGATCTTGGGGATCACCTTGAAAAAGAGACAGAGAAGAAGTCATTCAGGTAGGAGAACCAAGGAAGAGCAATATATGAAAATGCAAAGAGGAGAAAGAATCCAGGAATGGCAGGTGGTCAATTAATCAATCAGTAATGTCAAATGCTACAGAGAATTCAAGAAGAATCAGAATTGAAAAAAGTCTATTGGATTCGAAACTCATCTTGCTAATGCTTGATCTATACAACACTCAATCTTGATGTTTCCTCCTGCTCCTGATCTTTAGTCTCCTTCTTACTGCTTAATCCTTTCTCCATGTCACATTATTTGACTATTATCATCACCTCCTTCCTGGAAGATTGTCTAAAGGTGAAGGGCAAATGTCACCAGAACTTGATAAGGGAGACCTTATTAAGAATTCTTATTGGAAAGATATATGGAACACAGAAACATTTGGAAGCAAATGTTTATGACTCACAGCTATGGAAAATAGAATGTATGTTACCATGTGTTCCCAACTCAATCTCCCTAGGCAAGCATGTGAGTAGTGTTCCAGATGCACAATGTGATGGGTGACCTCTTTAAGGGTTGGGAATGAGGAAAACTACATATATATATATATATATATACATATATATATATATGCATGACCATAAGTAAAAGGTCATATAGACAATAAAATACTAAACATATACACCAGATTATATATATATATATATATATATATAAAATACTAAATATCAATATACACCATCTACATTCATGTTCATTTGGCATGCAATATATATATATGTGTGTGTGTGTGTGTACTTTTATTATTCAATCATGTTGCAAATTTTGTTACAACTAAATTACAATCAAAATGACAATCCTCGACTTGCACATGGATCCAGAGTCCCCTCTGAATACTCTCTAGTCCTCTAGAGGTCCTTCTTTCAAGAATGGGAACCACTTAAAAAAGTCATGGTGTAGTATATGGGACAATATTGTCCATTTGATGAATGTTTGGATCACCATAGCATGGCACTGATAACAATTGTCAAAAATTCTGAAATAGATGAAAAAGTGTTCATATATGCTTTACTGGGCTCATGTAACTATGACTGACTGGTAAGAAGGAAGAGCTAAAGAATGCACCATTTCTTATATGATGAAAAAACATGAATTAGACATAGGGGTGACTTTTCCTGACTTGAGTAGTGCTATAAAACTCTTAAGAATAATGCTGATGTTCGGAAACAGGGAAGTTACAGTCCATGTGACTCTGTGAGTCATTACAAATGCAAATATCTGTTGTGGATCAAGGACACAGCAAACACAATTTAATTGCAATGCAACTTGAATCAGGGCCTATGTTCTATATATGTTGTATTAAATTCATATCTTTGGCATTCTCTACGTTGCTGTCTCTTCTCTCTCTTTTCTGGCTCATTCTCTTCAACTGTCAAAAAACCACAGCTTTCTCATAAGCCTTGTAAATAATGTTAAACAAATGTAAATAGATGCTAAATGAAGAAGCCAAACTCTTATTAGGGGGTAAGGAAGGAGGAAAATGTACTATTTATACCAAAGTACAGTTTCATAACCAAAACTCTTTTTTTTAAAAAACAAACTCATTGTTTTTATTATTTTAAAAAATTTCTTTGAAAAACTTAATGACAACAATAATAGTTTACATTTATATAAGCCAAAATACTTCCACTGAACTTCAAACCCTATGAAAAAAATGTAGGCAGACAAAATAAGCAGTCTATTGTTTGCTCTAATGCATATTTTATGCTGTATATTATTTTTGTTTCTATAGCCCCATTGTCTAGAATTGTGCTTAGAATGCTAGTATGAACTTATTAAATGTTTTTCTTATTAAGTGTAATTTAACAAGATGATTAAAATTTTTCCAGTAAAATTGACCTCTAGATATTCAAGGTTAATAAAAAAACAAATTTGTAAAGATTTACTTCTGCTTCCAGCAAATCTATACCCCTCCCTACAACCCTACCTAAATTCCTCCACTTCTCATATTCATGGCTTGTCCCTTCCTTCTGCATCCAAGGTGGCTACATCCCCTAGAAGAAAGGAACTGTGAAGACTCTATCATGCCAACATTTCAACATTCCTTGGAACTCCTTTATTCTTCATGATCCTGTCTACTTGATACTCATCTTGACTAATGTTTGTTAAAATCTCAGTCTCCTAGCCTCCTACTATAATTCAATTCACCTGTCTAGGTCCCAAAAAGTTTCTTAATGTCAATGGTACTTCATAATTTTAACCCTATGCTGTTCTATCCTATTCCCTCCCAAGTAAATTGTTAACTTTTCCTTTTTTGCCTCTTCCAATTGTGTCTTCCAAAATCCCCACTTTTTTGTTAGCAAATCCCCTTTCATTTTTATTGTTTTTTAAACAATTCATTTGTTCCAATTCCTAAAAAAATATTTTCTTTTAAAAGCATCACATCTTTCCACATCCTCCATTTCATGGTCCTTTCGTTGAAGAGTTAGAAGTAAGAATCACCATTGCCATTCTTGGCCTACTACTTGCATGTTTTATCTAGGCTACCATCACTCAAAAATCCTATTTGCCTTGAAAATTTGATATGACTATGTAGCATTGTCCTAATTCTATTCATTGTCATATATCATCTTAAAGAGAATGCTCCCATCTTCCTCAGTGATGTCATTACTTGATTTGCTGTCTTGCTCTCCCAGATGTTTGCCATAATCCTCAGTGTCTTTAATATTTATGGGCATTACCCTTTGTTTAGGTTTAATCACAAACTGTGTACCTACTCTTCAAAGACTGGATTAACTGAATTTGAAGAAGTCACCTCATCATGGTGACTATGCTGTTCACCATAGGATCAAACTCTCTCACAGAAGCAACTGAAGATGATTTTTGATCTTCATTGGTGAAGGCAGGACTCACATTCATGGAATCAAGAGCCTTGCAAGTAAAGATTCTTGTAGAACCATGCCCGGAAATTCAGAAATTTCAATTTCAATGACTTTAATCTCTACTCCACCCTACTGGCAATACAATAGTATGGTCATACCTTATATGAAACTGGACCTTCTTGAGCCAGGATTCTGAAATTTCTCACTCTGATTACAAGTCCCGTTGCTCCATTTCTTTTATCTCTGTTTCATTTATAAATTTACTATCATCATCATGACATCTGGACCTTCTATCTCTTCCTGTTTTCTCAGGCCCCCAAATTTCCTCTAACTTCAATTCCATCTTTAAGTTATTTGCCCCCTTCTCCTTTTCCTTTCTTGACTCCATCTCTGAATTAGCACCTCCCGATTCTTTTAATATCTTTTCTTGCACAAATAAAATGTTGTTGAAGGAAGTCATAAGACCACTGATACATCACTTTTGTTTATTCTTTCTGGTAATCCAGATTTCAACTCATCCATATCTTGCCATCCTGTGTGACTCTTTATCTTTTTCAATATACTAAAAACTTTCCTTGTGTTGTCTTAACACAATGTGAATGAATACCAATGGAACATGCAGGGTGCTCATTAGTGATTCCTAACTCTTGTCCATTTTTTTATGGGTTTCTTTTCCTTCTTCTTGCATAATTCCTTGCTCTTAACTGGGTTATAGTCTATTATTTGCTTCTCTATTGCCTTCTGGGAGATTTTCAGTTGTAGTTTTTAGAGACTCTAAGTGTGTCAAGTCTCAGAATCAAACAGCATGTCACATGAGCTGAACTTTGTAGGAAACTAGGGATACTAAGAGGCAAGGTTACAAAAAGGAGAATATGAGAGAAGAATGAAGGTCAGTATATATAAAGGCTTTTAAGGAGGAAATTCATTCCCATGTTCAGAAAATGGAATTCAGTCTATTCCATTCCAGAAGGTCCAGAGGTCATGACATATTCAGTGGCTCAAATATGGTGAATAAAGGAAAGTAATATGCAAAAATCTTGGAAAAGTAAGCTGAGGTCAGTTTGTGAAGAAATTTAAAAGTCTATCTTTGATTTGTAAATATTACATTAGAGTCAGTATGGAAGTATTTAGGGTTCTTAAGTAAAGGAATGGCATAATGAGACTGGTATTCCAGGAAGCTATGTTGGTATTTGAGTAGAGAATGGATTGAAGAAGGAAGAGATTGAAAACTTGGAGTCTGACTAATCCAATTCATGAGTATGATGTGAAACTGAACTATGATACTAACTAGGTAAATGCAAAGAAGAGTATGGCTTTAAGAGGTGTTATAAAAATAAAATCAATAAGACATAACAACTGATTGCATTTGATGGGTGAAGTAAATTATAGATTCCAGGTTGATGAGGTTGTGATCCTGACAAGAAGATGTTGGCACTCTAAGCTGATGACTTCTAAACCTCTGTATTCACCTTTTATTTCTAATCTCATGTTTCCAGCTGCCTGTTGGACAACTACTCCTAGATATGCTATTAATATTTTAAACCTGACATGAACCAAACTGAATTAATGATCTTCCCTCCAAAGTATGTCCTTCCACTTAAGCCTTTGACGTTTATTAATGGCATCTGATTTCTTTCGGGTACCTATTTTTGAAACCTGTGTCATGTTTGACTTCTCTCTTTCCCTTACCCACTGTAACCAATCAGTTGTCAAGTTCTATAGAAACTACTTCCAAAGGATCCCTTGTATAAATCTTGACCTCTCCATTCACACCATTACCATTTTAGTTCAGGTCCTCATCACTGCTCATCTTTACTATTATAATCAGCCCCTAAGTGATCAACCTGCCTCCAAGGTCTACCTTCTCTAATTCATACATTCCATTGTCAAATAATTTTTCCAGTTCACTGACCTGATCATGTCATTATCCTTCTAAATCAGAGGTGTTTAACACATAGCCAACAAAACTCTCAAGTGTAGCCTGAACCAGATTGTGGTGTTTGTTCTTTGTTATGTTTGGTTTTCTTTCTTTTTTTTACCCTTACTTTCCACCTTAGAATCAATACTGTGTATTGGTTTCAAGGCAGAAGAGTGGTAAGGGCTAGGCAATGGGGGTTCAGTAATTTGTCCAGCATCACACAGGTAGGAAGTGTCTGAAGCCAGATTTGAACCTAAGACCTTCTGCCCCTAGATCTGGATCTCAATCCACTGAGTTACCTAGTTGCTCCCTTGTCCCTTATTTTTGAAAAGGACTGTTGATATTATGGGATGACACCTTGACTTGTGAATGAAATGGAATACTGTGAGGCAGAGTTGCACAAAGTCATCAGCCTCATTCTCTCTTCCAGAGTAATCAAAGTCCAGTGGCAGCAACAGGCAATTTGTGATGGTCCATGATGCAGTGGATGACCTTGACATCTTCAATGTCTGACCAAATTCTAAGCACTCCATAGTGCCTGCTTTCACTTGCCTTCATGGCCATTGGAACAAATTGTTCTCATCTGCCCATTCCATAGTCTTCATGTGCTTGAACTAGACACTTCCCTAACTTACTGATGGATTTGTGGCCCATTGGTTACCCTTAATTTGGTTTATTTAGATCATCTCCTGAGATGGTATAACTTTTTGAAGTTATAGATAAGAGGTGAGTGCCAGATGAACACCAATGGTAGATGAGCAAACTTAAAAAGTACAAGTCCTCACACCAAAGGTGCTAGTCCTCTCTGAATATCCATACATTTCAGCCTTAACCAGATTAAAATGTAATTGTGAAATGATGAACAAATAAGTAAGAATTATTTTTGTTCAATTATTTCAGTTGTTTTCCACTATTCGTGACCCCATTTAGAGTTTTCTTCACAAAGATACTAGAGTGGCTTGCCTTTCCTTCTCTAGATCATTTTACAGATGAAAAATTGAGGCAAACAGGGTTAAGTAACTTGCCCAGGGTCACAGAGCTAGTAAGTGTCTGAAGTAAAATCTGAACTTTGATCTTCCTGACCACAGGCCCAGAAATCTTCTACACCATTTAATTGTCCCTGTAAAAATACAACATAGTTAATGCTAATTTGTAGTTTTCTAAAGTTGAAATATTTCTAAAACTCTAATATTTTTCTTCTATAAAAGACTTGTGAGACAACAGTTCCCATATCTATGACATTATATGAAGTATGTTTTATTCTGGTTTTTGATCTATAGCTTTCAAAGACCTAACACCCCATCAGAAACTATATTTGCTATCTAACAAACATCTCATTCATAAAGTCAGTAGCCTTTAATACTGTCTATCAGCGAAGAAGAGTTTTTGGGTGACTCTACAACTTGGCTTCCAAATCAGATGTCTTTCCCAATTATGCTTGAGGCCATTTCAGGGGAAATGTGGTATTTATTTTTACATGGGGCTATTTTGATAGCCAAATCTTGTTCATTCACTTTTACTGCTAGTTCCTGGTAAGATGAAAGTTGGACACATGGGGTCCCTATTGACATAGAGAGTGATTAGCAGATAATTTGTGGATTGACTAGGCCCTCCATTTTTTATGGATTCTCCCCAAGCCTGTAAATGTTTAGCTTATTTTAAAACCCATCCTACAACAAAATATGGGAATTGTATATGTTCTATTCTGCACAAAATGTGAAATCAATAGAGAGTCTTAAATACTGGAGGGACATCATTGTAAACTAGTTATTGATGTGCTAAAAGTCATTTACACCTGCCATGGAAGATAGATTGTGACACTATTAATTTAACTGGCAGTGGGTGTACTAACATAGCTGCCATGTAAGCTAGCAGTCCACCATCTGTAAAATTTTATGCATATTTTGTGCCGATAGCTATACAGTATTTTGACAACCCCAAATCACTTTTAATCTGTCAATTTCAAAGTTTGTTACCAGAAAGTTCATTTGAAGGAGAGTGCCTTTTCAACTCATGTTAAATGTAGAATGATTGCAGTAGATAACACTTACAAAATGCACCATCCTTGGGAAAATAAAGCTGTTTAGCATGGTTATTGTGTACTTTGAAGGCACAATGCAGTAAAAAAAACAGCATCCTAAAACACAAATATACAGTAGCGTAGTGAAAGATGTGTTTGCTCATGGAAGGCATATGGCAATAGCAATAAAAGTAAAGAAGCTTTTCTCTGTAATAACTCTTCATTCACATAAAAATATGTAAAGGAAAGAAAAATGGTGAAATGCTGAATGCTCATTTTTGGTTCGCTGCAGAAGAGGAGGCTGATGGGACTGCTCCAAAGGCTGCATTGTTCTTGCAGGGTCTGCAGCCTTGCCCTCTCCACATTTCAGGTTGTTTGGCTTTAGCGTGTATTTTGTTTCTTAAGAAAAGGTAGTTGAACTCCATTTCATCAGCTCTATGATCATCATCATCACTAGTGAAAGATTGAAAAGCTAACAAACATAAAGGGCTTAAAACTTGAAAAATCTTAGTAAGGACCTGATCAATCAAAAATCATTTCTCAAATTACCTATTATATGCCAAACACTGTGTTAGGCACTAGGGAGAAAAGACAAAAATGAAACAAGTCCTGCCCTCAAAGAGTTTCTATTTAATCTGGTAAGAAGCAGTGGGGTTCAGAGGGAAGTGAAAAGAATTAAGAGAGCAATTTATACAATGGAAATAATATAATAGAGAAAAACTTTAAAAACTTTGAGTTCTTTTCAATTCGATGATAAAGCCACAAGTCCAAAAGAATGAAGAGGAAACAAAGAGAGACGATGAGTTAAATTGCTGAGAGAAAGAGATACATGTTTTTGTTCATGACCAATATGAGAATTTATTTTTCCTAAAGTATTCATTTTTATGATGAGTCTCATTTTCTTTTGTTATTTTTGTTCAAATGAGAGGGAAGAATAGATTGGTAATGCACATAAATTATATACACAAATATATTTTCACACATATGTATATATGAATATATGTTACATATTCACATATAGATGTGTATGTATGAAATGAGGGAAGAATGCTGTCTTATTTCAGCTAATATCTGGCTAAGAAAAGAATGACAGCTTTCACTCTCTAGTAAATTTTCTTACTATTTTAGTTATACCTTCAACAGTAAGAAAAATTGCAAATGAGATGTTAAAATAAAAGAAATCATTATCTCACTGAGATATTTGTGGATATTGTTCTTTTGGAGATGTCTATGACAAAGATGGTTATCATATCCTCACTCCACAAAAGTAAATATTTTTGCTTGATATCCTATAACAATTTTTCGGGGCCCACAGGTATAATTTCTGCATAGTATTCTGTAATACAATCACAAAAGAAAAAAAAACTCACATAATTGAATTTGAAAAAAAATTGAGGCAAAGTAATTACAAACAGTAAGTTAAATGCATGAATGTGGTACCCTTTGGACATCTGTTCCACCAAAGTACAAACACTATGGACCCAATCATCTTAGAAGTTTCCTTGATTTCCTTTTTAGTTCACAAAATCAAATTCATCTCACTATCTCACTGTTCCCAGCCTTGTGCAGAACATTTATTCATACGTCCCTGTGGACAGTTTTATTTTTATATTACATATATCATCAAAAAATTAGCTAAGGGGCAGCTGGGTAGCTCAGTGGATTGAGAGCCAGGCCTAGAGGAGGGAGGTCCTAGGTTCAAATCCAGCCTCAGACACTTTCCAGTTGTGTGACCTTGGGCAAATCACTTGACCCCCCCCCCATTGCCTACCCTTACCACTCTTCCACCTATAAGTCAATACACAGAAGTTAAGGGTTTAAAATAAAAAAATAAAAAAAAATTAGCTAACACGTTTGAACATTGCATGAAAGCATATAATATAATATGACCTGAAAACATTGTAATGAACTAAATGAATTCTCAACTCCTCTCCATTTCATAATTATTTTTAAAATTGCTTGTGCTTACATAATTAATAATGATGAGTCTTTGTGAACATATCATCACTACATACAATCTTCTTGTTCTGTCTGTTGTGTAGGGAATCTTCCTGCTCCTTTTATTTTGACTATGTGCATAGCAAAAAGCATCTAGTAGCTTACATCATCTCATGAACATACCGCTAGAAATTATTATCCTTTCTCAAGTTATTTTAATATCTCTGAAAAAATAAAAGGAAAAGAAAAAGCTTATCTTTTTCAATTTAAGTTCCTTCAATTTTCTGCTTTTTTATCACCTGAATTCTCCTACCTCTAAAGAAGAAGCACAAAACATGTCATACTCTTTTTCATAGATAACTCTTTCTTCTACTCCCTCTGAGATCCTCCAAGACATTGTTCTAAAAATTATCACTTCTTTCCTTCATCTTCAACATTTTCCTCTGAACTCAATGGCTGCTTTCTCCCTATGAATATATTCAGATCTAAATCTATAAACTTCAGTTACCCTACATCTCCTTCCATTAACTATGAGACCATTCAGAAGAGTAATTTGGACTCACTATTTCCTCATTTTTATTACTTTCTCTTCCTCCACAACCCCTTGTAATTGGGTTTCTCTTCACTATTGGACCAAGGAATATTTTCTTTCCATGGTTATTAGTAAGTGACCTTATCATGAAATCTATTGCCCTTTCTTAGTCTTTGACCTCTTTATGTCACATGATACTAATGATCATTTCTTTTTTGAAATGGCCTTTCTTCCCTTGGTTTCTAGGACACTTGTACTCTCTCATTGTTATTCTCCAACCTCTGAGCATTCTTCTTTCTCTTTTGTTAGTTTCTATACTACTTAATGCAGTTTGTCCCCAGAATGCCACCTCTGACCCATCTTTTGCTCAGTGATCTCATCAACTCCCAAATCTTAAGTTTCATATGTAAGACTATCATAATTTTAGCTCTTGTTCTAACCTCTCTCACAAGTTATAGTTGCCGTCTTATACAAATTACTTATATCCATGATGCATACTTTTCCCCAAATTAAATTGAGGCAATTAGTCTTACCTAATTGGTGTTGAAGTAGAATGACTTGCCAGATTTTCTCTTGAAGCTATGTCATTCTTAACTTTCTCTTTTTTAACTTGTTTCTCGTTTGATACTTTTCCTCAAGACCATCTCCTATCTCTTTTTGAATGCATGTTTTTATTTCTTACTTATTTCATCACTCTTGTCTGTAAAATTAGATTGTAATTTCTTGGTAGGTTGAGTACTTTCAATTTGATACATAGTGCATTTTTGATACCACGATAAAAAGCATATATTCATCTCTTCATTTAAATCAATCTAAAGCAAATTTATTTTCAGTTATTACATCAAAGGACAAGCTCTGGCAAATCCTACCAAAATGAAACAGCTTCAAGAATAGACATGATGATCAGCTGAATTTATTCCTGTTGTCTGAGAACCAGCCTGGTTGTTTTGGAGAAACTTATCATCAGGGAGACTGCAGCATGAAGAAGTTTTCAGCCCAGGAAAAATAACAAAAAGTTTACTAAATGGTAGAGCAATTGGTTTGGCTGTGTCTTACAAAAGAAAAGCATAGTCAAGCAAAACATATCTATACTTTGTCTCACTCAGCACGAATGGGTTATCACTTCTCTCTCTCTCTTGAGAGAGAGAAGAATGATACATCAACTATCTTTTCAATTTATGATTGACTTTTGTTTTGACCACAGTTTTAAATATTTAAATTATTTTCTTTATATTGTTGTAGTCTTTGATGTTTTTTTCTCATGGTCATGCCCATGTCATGCAGCATTAATTTGAGTAAATCTTTCCAAATTTCTCCTAATCTTTTTCATTTACCAAAAAAGGTGGGGTGGTTTAATGGAAAGAGTGCTGTTCATGAAATCAAGAAGAATTGGTTTCAAATCTCATGTTAGACCCTTACCAGTCATGTGACCAAGAGCAAGTCATTGACCTCTGTGCCTAAGTTTACACATCTATAAAATGTACATGTTGGGTTTAATGAACTCTAAGGCTCCTCCTAAGAATAAATTTCTGATATTCTGATATTCTGAATTAGTATAGGACAATACTGTATTTAATTTACATGTTATCATTTGTTCAAGTACTTCTCAGTTAATGCCATCCCTTTTATTTCTGGTTGTTTGCCACAATAAAAAAAATGTTATTATAAAAAGTTTTTGTGTATTTTTGTCCTTTCTTCTCTGGCTTTGATCTTTTTTAGCCATGGCAGGTCTGATCAAAATGTATGCATATTTTAGAGATTTGGGGAATATAGATTAAATTGTTTTCCATAACAGTTGGACCACTTTATTTTTCCACCAATAGTACCTTAGTGTTCCTGACCTTCCAAACTACTTCTATCAAATTTTCCTTTTTATTCCTCATTTTCTTTCTTAATTTCAAAATAATTTTTACTAGTCTGAAGGATTCCATATATGTTGTTCAGTATTGCTGAGTATAGATTATTATCATTAGGCAAGAAGTGGGAAGAAAAGATCCTGAAATAAACAATCAATTTCTAGGTTAAAATCCAATCCATAGATCATGAAGTATTTCTGAAACAAATTACTAGATCCTTTGAGTGTCACTTCTTCAAGGACTTTTATCCTACTTATCTTTTATTTTCTCTTCATTAGTGCCTTGAGGGGAAGAGGACCCTGAGAAGGACAACTGTTAAAGAAATTCTGTGGGAAAGCCTGTATATCATGTATCACAGAATTGCTCTATAAGTCTCACTAAATTCATTTTTGTTCCTATCAAAGAAGACAGAGAGTTCAGATTTGAAATCACTATAATGATTAAGGAGATGAAGGGACTGACTATGAAGAACTGTTATGGTGTTAGGCCAATTGAATTGCTACTCTGATAACAGTAGCACAAAGATCTTAGTCAATAAGAAGAATTGTATCAATAATATATAAAATATTTTTGTAAACCTAATTGACATTGACATTATGATAGTTTATTTTTGAAGCATTTATATAGTAAATCAAGTTGCAAAGCAAACTGTAAAGTATAAATTACTAAGAATATTTCCTAAACTGGATGATACTGGCACTAATGATGATGATGATGATGATGATGATGATGATGATGATGATGATGATGATGATGATAATGATTATATATCCCCTAAAGTTGAAAAAAATTATATGGTAACGTTTGGAAAACTAGTTTTGTGTTTTTTTAATTGCTCAAGTAAGGGACTGGACTTTGTGAAGCTCCTTTTATAGAAAGTCACATTGACCACTGATGCTCTCTGTTTGCTGCAGATCAGTTCCTCTTGCCCCTTCCTCTGTGAACTGGAGAAACATTATGCTTGAAATTAAAGCAAATGTACTTGGTACAGTGAGAAGAATATTGCATTGGGAGTCATATAGGACCTGAAATCTAGTTCAAACTTAACCATTCATTAACTCATGTCCTTGGCCCAAGTCCTCCTTGATCTAAGTTTTATTCTTTTTAAAGCATGGGGAATGGAGCAGATAATTTCTAAGATTTTCTTCTAACTCCAAAATTCTATAATTTTCATTTTCCTTAAAAGATTTCATTTCCTGAATGCCATAGGGATGGAGACAAAAGACATGGTATTTCATTCCTTTTCTGGACAGATTTTATTTCTGACAGATTTATGTTCAAGGTTTCCAACTAATTTCTTTCGCAAGGTTTCCATACATAAGTACATACATACATACATATAAACATACATATATGTATATAATTCATATTAGTTCATTTTCTGATCTCTTTTCTAAATTATATATCCTCTTTCCCAACCATAATTATTTTAAGGCTGCATATTTATAGGTATGTCTGTCATCCAAATTTGTTTCATCAGCATTGTTTTTAACTTTGTTTAAATTTGACACAATCAAATCATGCCCAGAGGAGACAATTTAACATCTTTGTGGAAATAGCTGAGAGGATAACCAGAAGCCTAAGTCATTCATTCCCCTCTTACCAGTTTACTTCCTCCTCACTTCAATGTCTTCTGTTACTCACATTACCCAACTACTGCTCCCTGTTTCTTTTGTAGCTCCTATTTTCCAGCTTCTCCAATCATTTCCTCCCTTTGACCTACCAAGTCATTTCTCCTTTGTGGTTTAATTGGGGGGGGGGGGGAAGGAAGTTGGACTGATGAAAAGTACTAACAGTTAATATTATAGGGTATTAAAAATTAGAATGTTGATTCTTTAGTGTTCCTGCTCTGCTTTTAAAAATGAATATCCAGGTATATTGTTTGGGTTTTTTTGTTTTGTTTTGTTTTTCCACATATAGGATAGGAGATCTCAAGGTGGAAGGAACCTTAGAGATCCCCTAGTCCAATCTCCTCATTTTAAGATTGGGGAAACTCAAGTTTAAGTGACTTGTTCAGGATCACTTAACCAGTAAGCACTGGGACTTGAACTCAGGTCTTCATGACTCCACAGCTAGCTTTTTATTCCCCACACAATGCTACCTCAATGGAATATTTCTTAAATGAAATGAGATGGCAATGAGAGAAAAAAGTCATACTGCATAGTGAACAGAACAACTAACAGGAAATGTTATAAGGTATTAAAAAATAGACTAATGCCCCTACAGGAATTTTCCTGCCTTGTATGTAAAGGAGAATATATAACTGTGTTGCTTCGGTCTTTTTCATTTACGATTTCCAGGACTTCATTTAGGTGCACATCTTGACACAATCCTCCTGTGGCTTCTTTGAGTGAGACAGGTTTGAGAATGAGAGTTGAGATATCATGCATTTAGCCGGATGCCGCTACCTTGATTCTCTAGTCGGCTTTTCTCTTGTGGCTTACCACTCTTTACTTCTCCATAGAGAATATATAGAATGTTCTTAATTAACTTCTTAGAAAGAGATGACCCGCTCAGGATTGTCTCTGTGTCAGAATCAAATATGGGCAATGTCACCACCTCATTTCATACATGGCAAAGCCCTACAGTAAAGAGGATGGTGTAGCAATGACAGATTTCTGAAGAGATCCCGGTGTCGACAGGACAAAAATAGGAAACTCCTGCCCTGGCGTACAAGATCCTAATATCCTAATAATGATAAGCTGGTAATAGCTTGACTAATTTGTTATTGCCACCTTAATAGCGGGAGGGCTTTCACAGCTGAATTTGTCCATGTGAAGTTTGAGCTGTTTACTTACCTCTTCTGTCTCTTTTGATGCCTTTAGTCGGAGAACACTTTTATAATTAACATATAAAAGCCTGATGTCTCTTTGCAAAAAGAAAGCGCCGACTGACTCTATTCTGTGATGCATCTTTGAGTTTTTAGAATTGTTTTGTATTCTGTTGCCAATTGTCTGTGTTATTTTATTAAACACATTCAGAGAATTATTTTATTTATGCTGTGGAGGCTCTTGTGATAAATGAACCTACTGTGTACTACACCAAATATGACAGTTGCTTGACATCTAGGTCTCTCTTTGAAGTTAAGGCAGAGAAATGAAATGCTTAGATTCCCGTCCCTAATTTCTCCCCCCATTTATTTCTGCTGTCCTGCTGTTTGGCAGCTGCAAACCTAGCTCTTACCTCTAGGCAAGCAGGCAAGCAAGCGTCTCCTTCTTGAACTAATGGCGATGTAGCTCCTTGGATTAATTGGCAAGTAAATGGTGCAGCCGGTATGTTGTTTCCTCAGGAGACTGAGTACCTCACATCAGCAACTTTTTGAATCTGTTTTGGCCTTAAGTTTGCTCCCAATATTAACCCTTTCGTGCTTGCTGTGCAAATTGGATCTCCATTTCCCTTGTGTACTTTGGGGATAAGCCTGTACCTTTTAGCAAAATAAAAGGGAGGGTGTCTTCAATTCCCATGTTAAGCAATGAGATACTCTTTAAGAGGAAAGCACTTGATTAAAAAAAACACACACAGGAAATTTTCATATTGAAATAAATAAATAGAAATAGCTATGTAAAATGTGTATGCAGGAAAACCTTTGGCATGACATATTTTGACTGATTCTATTCTAGAGAATGATATGCTTCTCTATGATAATAAATTTGTAACCATATTATGATGTGGAAAGAGCAATCAAACAAATCAGGAAACCTGTGTTCTACTGCCAATTAGCTTTGTGGTCTTATTCTGTGCCTCAGTTTCCAAATCTATAAAATGAGCTAGTTGAGGTTGTTTATAGCTCTAAAATAACATCATTATTCAGTACAACCAAAATCTAGAAATTATGCTAGGGAGAGAGGTTAGAAGATCCTAGAGCTAGAGCTGGAAAGGACTTTCTTAGGGTTGGCTTAATCATTTTCAATTGTGTCTGACTCTATGTGACCCTATTTGGGATTTTCTTGGCAAAGAGACTGGAGTAGTTTGCCATTTCCTTCTCCAGATCATTTTACAGATGAGAAGAATGAGGTAAATAGGGTTAAATGACTTGTCCAGGATCATACAACCAGTAAGTGTCTCAGGTCAAATTAGAACCAGTCTCCCTGACTCTAGCTAGGCTTGATGTTCTATCCATTGCATCATCTAGCTGCCCCTGTAAAAAAATCAATTTAGGCAATGCTAATTTGTCATTTTCTAAAGTTACTTACCTTGGATTGCACAATTATTAAGTGCCTAAGACCAGATTTGAACTCAACAAGGTAAGTCTTCCTGACTCCAGACCTGCACTCTATCCACCTATACCACCTAGATGCAAGTAGAAAGGATCTTATAGGTCATTTAATCCAAATGACTTTCCTAGAGAGGTTAGGCAACTTTTATAAGATCATATAAGTACTAAGCAGCAGAGCTGGGATTTGAAACCAAGGTTTTCTTTCTCCAAATTCAGTATTCTCTCTACCATATGATGCTACTTCACCTATTTCTTAGGCCTTTTTGTTTGTTCATCAATATGCTGTTTGTCAGTAGCTTGGTAAGGATTTTTTTTTTGTTTCCTTCCTACTTGACTGAATATTGAAAGAATATTTACATCAAGAATTTAGCTTATCATTGTCCACCTATTGTCTTTATATTGTATAATTTTTGTAGAGTTTTCCATTTTTATCCACTGATCTCAAATCTAAAATAGTGATTCATGTTTTCTGAAGATTTAACTGATGATTTTATCTTTTTATTTGAATGGGTTCTCACTGGCTACCCTAAACAAAACAAAAATATCACCTAAATCCAAAGCCCATTTCAGAAGGCAGAAAAGTTTCCTATCATGAACTTTCTGGACTGACCTATTTCTGTACAGAGCAAATAGTGACAGTTGGGACTCTAAGTTTCTTGTTTCAGAGGTTAGTGATGCTATTTCTGACCTTTATCTTAAAAAAATTATTAAAAGATAGTAAGAGAACTTTAGACAAATATAACAAGTCAGCTCGTTATATTTCTTACTGAGAGAGACTTCATTGTCTAACTTTCTTCTCTAATCCACAGAGAAGCCAATCTTGCCTAAAGAATACTGTAAGTGAATCAGATTTTTTTTTTCTTTTCTGAGCATCTATGATAAGAATTTCTGTTGGAAGAAGTAAAGTTGTTTCAACTCTGAATAAAAGACCTTTGGATTAGAAGCTCCAAAGATCAGTTTTTGATAAGCTATTTCAAGGGGAACAAAATCTAGATATTAATTTTTAAAGGTTACTTCAGTTAAAGCTTGCCCAAAGTCAAGGTAGCAAATCCCTTTAAAGAATTTGGAGAAGTTTAGAAGAGTAGATTCAAAACTAAAAATAGTTTTAATTCAAGGCTCTTCATTCTAGAACACATCTCTAAATAATAGCAATGATAATTTTACTTCTAATTCACCTCCCAAAAAGTGCTTAATACATTATCAAAATGTATATCAAAAGATTTTTTTAAATGATCAGATTGACACAATTAAAAAAAAGAATTTTTTTAAAAGCTAGAATGAAAATCACAAGCATGATTTTCTCCAAAAACAGTAAGTGATGATAAAGTTTCTTAATGAGAGGGAAGGGAACAGGTATTTATTAAGTGCCTACCATGTGACAGACATTGTGCTCAATGTTTTACAAATATTATCTCATTCCATCCTGACAACAATCAGGGAGGTGGGTAGTTATTATCTCCATTTTATAGAAAAGGAAACTGATATAGAGGGAGGTTAAGTGACTTGCCTAGGGTTATATTGCTAGTGTTCAGGGGTTGAGTTGAAACTCATTTTTATGACTCTAATAGCCCTAGTACTCTAGTTACTTTGCTATCTTTTTGTCTCTTCAAACTTAGCAGTAGGATGAAACTGATAAAATAGTTTGAAACCATGTAAATTTATACAAACTGCTGAATTCTTTAACATAAAAACTATAAAGCAGTAAAAAGATATAAACATGCTAATTGATAAAGATTCATACAAGAGAAATCTGCTTACAATTTTTTTTTCCTTAGTCAAGTCTAAAGGACCCATTATTTTGATGAAACCCAGGAACTAAAGTTTATAGCATGGTGGAATTTTGAAGCCAACTCATAATAATTTTAAAAGTCTATTTTCCACCCGTAGGTCAAGTTTGTCAAAGATTTTTCAAGATTATAAACGTCATAATGAATCAGTAATTAGGTATTACTCTTTCAAATTTTATATGAAGCAATTCTGAAAAAAAGACCTTTTGATTTTATTACAATGCCAAAGGCTGGACATTGTAAATTTTGTCTAGTCATAGTGGATCAACTAACCAGATGGCCAGAAGCATTTCCTACAACCCAAGCCACAGTGGCTGTTGTTGCCAAGGTACACTTAAAAGATATTATTGCTTGCTTTGGCCTGCCAGCACAAATTGATTCGGACAGGGAAACTCATTTTACTGATTCAGCTCTGTGTCAGATTTATTCCTGTTTAAGGATAATTCCTAAATTCCATGTGCTATATCATTCCTAGAGCTCAGGCCAAGTTGAAAGAATGAACAGAGAACTTAAAACTATAATTGGCAAATTATGCACATTTAAAATGGCCTGAAGCTCTCCCCCTAGCTTTATCTCTGAAGCAGGCCCAGGAGAGATCTACACATCTCACCATTTGAGATACTTTTTGGACATCCCCTATTCAGGATAAGCCTTTTTCTTCTGCATATACATCATTACTAGGGGGACATACTTCTATTGTTTCTTATATATAGGAATTGCAGAACAAGTTGCGAGAACTCCATGAATCCAGAATTGCAGTACAAGCAGGACCTATAGACTTTTCACTTCATGACCTGAACCCAGGAGACAAGCTATACATAAAGAATTTTCAGCGCATTGGAGCAACTCAGCCTGCTTGGGAAGGTCTGTTTCAAATACTGTTAACCACTCCAACAGCTATTAAAATGGGAGAAAAGGACTCTTGGATTCATTACTTTCTATTAAAACTGATTGACTATATCCTGTCACATGCGTTGGAGATAAAAGTCCATACATAAGTGGACACCGTTTTGGGGAACACATTGAATTCCTGAATTTTTTTTATTGCTTTCCTTTTTCTTTATAATAGAATATTTTATTTTCTTGTACTTTAAGTGATATATAATTAATATAACATAATTATATATAAGCAATATATAATTAATAAAACATATAATTAACATTATTTTAAAATATAAATTTGTTCTAATAGTAATGCATACTCAAAAGCTTTAGACTATGGAAACCTGCCATTGACTGATAAATGTTATGAGGCTGTGATTAATAACTTGGTCTGATTCCTGTAGAAGGGATTACAAAAGAGCCATTGCACAGTGCCAAAGAAGCACAAAGTTAATCTGCACAAGTGCCTATGAGCACAAGGTCAAAGAGACCAAACAGTCCCAGTGGGATTGTTGATAACCCGCACCAAGACAGAGGACTTGTTTAAGTTTGAGGTTGTGGCTGTTTGACATGCATCAGACAGACACAGGTCTTCCCTATGCCACATTTGGACAAATACCAAAGTTTGGCTACCATCCTGGCTCCCCTATCCCTGAGAGTGAAGGTAAAAAAAAGACCAAGGAAACATACTTTCCTTTTACATCAAAATCTAGTCCTTTTTTCTCTCTCTTATAATATGGCAACTTCCTATAGTCCTGGCTGTCAGTGGGTAAGTGCAATATTATTGCATTTGTCCTACAGATTTGTGGAACAGAAATTACTTTAATTGGACCCTGATTTAAGAACCTGTTATGGATTTATTCTTGTTAACAAAGAAATTTTACATATATAGATTTTTGATATTTTTGGTTTTGATTTTCTTTTCTCCCAAAATTTAATTTTTTGTGATTTTGGTTTTTCTTTTGATAATTAACTCATACACCCTATAACTCAACCATGAATCCTGAGTTGATCTGGGTGTTGGTCAACACCCTCTTCAGGGAGGATAGTATATTTTCCATAAAATTCAAGGTTTAAAATTTTTTGAAAAAAAGTTCAGGAAAAGAAGCTTGCTAACTCCTTGAATTAAGAACATGAACTGTTTGAAGAAAGCACCATGAAGCTGCCTGCAGAAATCTCCACTGCATTAAAAGATCCAGAAAGAACTTTGGGATGTAATTGATTGAACTGAAGGGGGTTGAACACAGTTTATTTTGAATGTAAACATTTTATGCCAAAGGGGACTCCCCTGTAATTGGCCTTTTATCAATGCACCTAGCAAACACTGGTTTTGCTCTCTCTTGCTCTTCTTTTTTCCCCTCTTATCTCTAACTATTATAGTTTCCTCTTAGAAGGTGCAATATTGTATGAACCTGTAGTTAGAAGATCTTTAGACGTTTAAGATGATTATATTAAATGATCCATTAGGGAGACTAGTCTCCCAAAGGATCACAGGGGGGAATGTGAAGATAGGATTAACTCTCCCTTTCTTACTTTTAAATTTAATCAACCAAAAATGAAGATACTCTTACTTAAGTTTAGTAGGGAAGGTCCACAAATCACCCACTGAAGTGGTTAACATGCTAAGCAAATTTAAGGACTGCAATTGGTCCCTGTAAAATGGAGGAAGGGACAGGAAGTGACATTAAGAAAGGTCTTTAAAAGAGGTGACAACTTCCTGTCAGTAGGTCTTTAGGCTGAATCTGGAGCATGGAGGACTGGGGACTCTGGTAAGACTACTCTTGGATCTTCCCCCTTTAGAGCCACTACTTGGGTGAGTGGAAAAATCTGACTCCTTTCCTGGCTTCTGGAGAGATTAGTTTCTGGAGAGGCCTCCCCTTCTTGGAGGAGGCCATGTAGGTATTCACCACTGTGCCCTCCAATGGAGGGTCTCCAGCTGAGGGCTAATTAGCTTTGCCCGAGTTAAACCAGGGGCCAGAGCAAATATTTAGTGTGTTAGGTTAGATATCTTACTCTACCCTCTTTCACATTTTCCTACTTTCACTCTTCCTCTCTTTTTGTAAATAAAGCTGCTAAAGGGTAATTTTGACTTGAACTGTATTATTTTTTAAGTCAGTGACCACATTCTCTTATATTTAGACCAACCATACATTTAATCCTTACAAGAGCTCAGAGCACTATGAGTCCCCTGTGCTTAGGCTCAGGGTCTAGCCTCTGGGTTGGATAGGGGCTTTTTGTCTCACTCTAAGCCTGATTAAGTCAGGCTCCCTTGCCTTAGGGTTTTTAACTATGCTTTAACTTTGGTAGGGACTAACTCTTGGGCTTGGCCTGGGCTTACACAAGCCAGTGTGCTGAGGACTTTTTTGTTCAGGGGCTCAGTGCCTGGCCCTGGGCTTACACAGACCAGGCATGCCAACCAGACTGCCTCATGCTAGCATTCAAGACCTCACTATAAGCTTAAGCTAGGGCTCCTGGACTCACTCTGGGTTTACCCAGATCAGGCATGCTGTGCAGACTGCCTTGCTGGAATTCTGGATTTTACTGCAGGATTGTGATGGGACTTGAAACTTTATGAGGTTTGCATGGGTTTCCCTGATGTTGGCTTAGGCAGGATCTCAGGATCTGGATATTGGCTCAGGCCCACAGAACCTAGACAGTAGATGTGGAATGGATGACTTGTTGGCTTGTGCAGGTCCTTCTTTGTATAGCTCTGATAGGCTGGGCTCTCACCCCAGTAAGTTAGTCTTTGACTACCATTCTTTGTTCTCTGCATGAAAGTTGCCTTACTAGCTCCTTGTTGATTCTTTTACTCCAGTATTAGTTTTGAGGTGTTATTTTAAGTTTGGTTAAAGAGGATTCTCATAGTCATTTGAGCTTTCCTTGTTTCACTTCCATCATTTTTGCTAATCTTGATTTTAACAGCATGTATTCATAATTTACTTTACTTTTAATTCTAGCATTATGCTTTAATGTTCTGATTATCCCTTGCTATTAAATGCTTGATCTTCTCTTCTGAGTTTTACTGTTCTACTTGTGGAATTCTGTTAATTGCCTATATTGCTAAATACTTGTTGACTTCTTATTAATTCATATGAAGTTTTTCTAACAATAGGGCATGTTACAGATAATATAATTTTCACATATTTGGGAACCTAAATTATGGTATAAAATTAGATTCTTCTAGAAAAATAGAAAATGGTAAGATATCAATGGCAGGATTTTATTGAAAAATATTTTATTAGAATGATGAGAGAATAAAATATATTTCATTTTATAAACTTTCCCCTTTTATAATAAATCAGAAAAAATTACATAAATAACTGTTAAGCATTATTCCTTTTTTTAATCACTCAGTCAACTTTCATTTTGCAAAAATGGCTTTTCTATTACAAAAGTTTTATAGACTCTATTACATTCCAATTCATATAGTATTCAAGTAATAAAAAAATTATTATATTGCCAAGTGGTTTAATTCTATTTGTACATATTTCATGTTGAATTCTTTCAAACTAACAAGCTGTCTCTTAATTGAGTTTATATAATACCATGTTATATCATGATTACTTCAAATCTATAAATAATCTGGTACTCACTTTGCCTAGATTCCTGAAGAAAGGTGAAAAACTCTGCCCTAATAAAGAGATAACATCTTTTGGTGTGACTTGCAAATTTTATGTTTGGTTATATTAATTTATTATTTATTTATTAATTATACCACTTGTACAACTAAAATCTAGTAGTAGATTATATCTCAGTTATCTAGGCACATCAGATAACACTGCATATATGTCACATGGAAAATGTATGTCTAATCCAGAATATACTCTTCATTGTCCTTTAAGGAATATAAGAAAATGTTAGTAGCAAAATGAACTCCTATCATGGTAGATCTGTTTGGGGGGGGTGTTATTGATGACCATTATAGTTATACCTGTAGGTGTATCTTAACACCTGGATCAGGTTTAAATATTCATTCTTCTTTTCCTCTGAGTAATATTTATTTAGGAAAAAAGCTCACAGAATTAAAAACAGCAGAAAAGAGTAATGAAACATGAATGTAGGACATAAAATCTGAAACTCAACTGACAGAGAACCGACTAAGGAAGATGGAGAAACTTGAAGAAATCAGATTTCATCAGATAAATGTCAGACATTCTGAATCTCTCTAATGTCAGTAGAAACACACACACACATTCTCACACACACACATTCAGGTATACACAAACATGAACATTGTTATAAAAATGAAACTCTATCATAATTGTTGCTTGTCCCAAGTAATTTATGTGTCATATTTCCACTGTGTAGCATGATGTACAGCATGTACTAAATGCTTAATCAGTACTTGCTGTATTAGAGTGACCTTTTGCTTATTAGTCTCTCTAAGCATATACAAACATGCGTCATTTCTATAAATATTTTATATTATGAGTCTATTGATTTTTTCAATTAAAAATATGCTCTTTAATCCAGGTTAACAGTCTTTGGAATTATGTGAGAAAATTTACAAAATTGTTCATAACCTTTCATCTAGAGATTCCATTTGTACCTTAAGAACCAATATATGAAAATATTCATAGTAGAAATATTTGTAAGAGCAAAAAACTGAAAAAATACATGGTCAGTGTTTCACAAATGGCTGACCACATTGCTACATATAAATATAATAGGATATCTTTGTACCCCAAAACTAGAAGCATTTGTATGGAGCAATACAGAGTGGGAAAAAAACACAAAAACAAGAGGATAAAATGGAATAGAATACCAAATGACTTTTTTTGGATCATACTTAGACTCTATTTGGTTTAAGGGACACTGGATGAGGAATCTATTTCTACAAATGCAGATCAGCAACTGTTCTGCATAGTACACTTTTGAAGATAATAGCTGAGGCAATGAGAGGTCAAGTGATAGGGTCAGAGTCACAAAGACAATGTGGATTAGAAGGTCAGTCTTCAACCTGGGTTTTTCTGATTTTGAGGCCAACTTATTCTTGAGGATGCCACACTTTATCCCATTTATAATGACAACAAGAATGTGTATAAATAGAAATTTTGTACCTTTGAACTACATCTCCCAGCATCCCTTTCCTCCTTCATACCTACCTTGTGTGCTTATGTTGTTTGTATATAGTTGGTGTAACGCTGCTTCTTGCTCTCTTCTCTTGAGACCACAGCTGAATTAGCTCCCTTTTTACTCTAGTTTTTTATTCTTGTTATTATTAATAAATCTTATTAAGTATAATACTTGGAGTATTTTGATATTAATTTTCAATCTTACAAATGTAAATTAAGACCATAACAAAAGACAGCAAAGTGTAGGTACAATAATGATGATTTATGGTGCCAAGTCATTAAAGTTAAACCACATAGTCAACATTTCTGAAAACAAACAATAAACTAAAAAGAGGAGAATCTAGTGTGTAGTACTGTCCTAGTTGTTGTCCCTCCATTAGAATATTTTTGCTTAGCTGTTGTGGGAAAATTGCATTGTGGGGTAGATGATGTGAAATGGTGTCTGAACCAAAAAACAAGATATATCAAAAAATATCTTTTAAATGAGAAAATTTTCATACTCAGAGTTAAACACACACACACACACACACACACACACATATATTCACCTACTCTTTAGAAATGGACATTGATACACACACATAAGTGAATGTGTTTGTACTAGGCTTAGGGCTAAAACACTTTTTCAGATAAAACTTTTCATTTAGCCATTACACAAAAAGGGTTCAAGAAGTTGAAAAACCATTTTATTTAAATGGACACAAAAAGTCTGACCCATATGCACACTTCTAGATTTTTCAGTACGAGTAGCATTTTAACCAAAGCTATTCTCGGTAACTGAACAAATGAGGTATTTCCTCACTTTTCATAGATAGATAATTACTTAACAAGAATTTTCAAACTTAGGAAGTCACATTAGAATTTTCGGTAATCTTATTAAAAATCAAATTTACAACATCAACAGATCCTTCCTGTGCTATGTAATTACATTACAGTCACTTAATTGAAATGAACTAGAAATGGAACCTGGCTTAGTACAGGCATGTTCTGATAGCTAAGCCTCAGCAGGGAGGTGCAACCTTACAAAAGTCCTTACTCATGTATGTAGATACTTTATGCAATATCTGTACCTCTAGTATATGTTTCCATTCACATTTTGAGTAAGCATAAGTATTTGTGAGTGCAATGATTTTCTCTTCAGGATTTCCAGGAACTCTAGTCTATTGGAAAAAAATTAATGCAAGGCAATTTACCTAATAAAAAAACCAAAATGTGGATTGATATGAATTCACACGAAATTATATACTGTAATAATTTCTAGATGATGTCATGCTAACTAATAACTGGAGTTTTTGATAGTGATTAAATCAATAAGCAGTGGTCAGTCCTGCTTAGTTTGTTTCTCTCTGGCTTAAGCATTTCTGCTGTATTTAGGAGTCCTCAGTGTGAAGATCAGAAATTCTGCAACCATAAATACTTTTGATGTGAACTTAGAGCTTGTCCATTACAGGCCAATTAAATGTGCACTGCCTTTTCTTCCAGTATGGGAAGTAACCTAAAATTGTTCTCCAGGACCATGTCTAGGGGAATTGTCTCATTTATGCCAAACTAAGAAAATTGAACCAATCATATTAAGGGGGTAGGATGAATGAAAAATAATAGGTTGTATTATGTATTCCCCGTGGATACATTTTTGAATATAGAGCAGATTTATAACTAATTACCAAAGAAAAGGTTTCCTTTTCACAAATTTTCTATTTTTCCTATTTGAAAAAGTGGAACAGAATTGCTTAATTTGTGGAGATCCGCTGGGCTGGGGAAGGAAGAAAAGAAGTAGGAGTCTTCCCTGTGGTGGGTTACCATCAGTGATGGTGACTGATACAGAAGCCCTGGATATGGGGAAAGTGGCTATGGCTGAAGAGAAACCCCAGTAGCAGTCATGAAGGCCAAGGTTGAGGAGGAAAAGAAAAAGGGAGGGGAGAATGGACCACCGAGTCTTTTATAATTATCTTCTACTTTTCAGAGCAACATTTCTGCCAACAAAATTACAAGTGATTCTATTATGTAGAGATGAAGGAGAATAGGAATATTAATAAAAATGGCTAATATTTATATAGTGCTTAATATATGTCAGACACTGGGCTAAGCACTTTATAATAATTACTTGATTCAATTTCACAACAACCTTGGGAAGAAGGTACTACTATTATTAACCCCATTTTACAGATGAGGAAACTATTATGTTATTTATTATGTATTATCACACAGCTAGGAAGTGCCTAGGGTCACATTTGAACTCAGGTCTTACTGACTAAATCTATCATTCTATCTACTGCATCATCTAGCTGTCTCATAGTTTGACTAGAATGGTCAGAATTTAGGAAAGTAATAGTATCAGATAAGGTTGAAAAAATATATTGGAGTGAGACTACCAAGCTGAGCAGTTTGTATTGTATTCACAAGGGAATGAAGAGTCACAGAAGGTTTTTGAGCAAGGTAATAACATACAACAGAAAATTTTGGGAATTAAGTATGCATCACTGCAAGTAATGGGGCAGAGAATAGAGGAAATGAAAACAGTAGGAAAGAAAGACAATTAAAAGATGAGGTTCTAAAGCAAAGTAGAATAATCACTCTAATCTGATAATAAAATAATAACTTCATCAATAATAAGGCCAGACATACATATAGTAGAAATTGGTTCTTGCTTATGTAATGTAATTGTCATTGTTCTAGAAAGGTCCCCGACTTGCCTATACTGAATCCTTTGGAACCCATTGACTAAATCCTGTAATTTCTCCTAAGGAGAGCTTCATTCTTTGATCTTAATATTCTTGGTTGTTGTGTTTTTTTAAATTTGAAACTCTTTATTTAATTAATTATTTTAGAATATTTTTCCATGGTTAAATGATTCATGTTCTTTTCCTCCCCTCCTCCCAACCCCCTCCCATAGTCAAAGAGCAATTCTACTAGGTTTTACATGCATCATTGATCAAGACCTATTTCTTGATCAATAATAGAGTCTACATCCCCAGTCATATCCCCATCTAATCATGTGATTAAGTATTTGCTTTTCTTCTGTGTTTCTACTTCCACATTTCTTTCTCTGGATGTGGATAGCGTTCTTTCTCATAAGTCCCTCTGGATTATCCTGGATCATTGCATTGCTGCTAGTAGAGAAGTCCATTACATTCTATTGTGCCACAGTGTGTCCACCTCTGTGTATATGGTTCTCCTGGTTCTGCTCATTTGACTCTGCATCAATTCCTGGAGGTCTTTCCAGTTCACATGGAATCCCTCCAGTTCATTCTTCCTTTCAGCACAATAGTATTCCATCACCAACAGATACTAAACAGATCTGTTTAGCCATTCCCCAATCAAAGGGCATCCCCCCATTTTCCCAATTTTTGCCACCACAAAGAGCAAGGCTATAAATATTTTTGAACATGTATTTTTCCCTATAATCTCTTTGGGGTATAAACCCAGCAAAGGTATGGCTGGATCAAAGGGCAGATAGTCTTTTGAAGCCCTTTGGGCATAGTTCCAAATTGCCATCCAGAATGACTGGATCAATTCACAACTCCACCAGCAATGCATTAATGTTCCAATTTTGCCACATCCCCATCAACATTTATTACTTTTCTTTGCTTTCATTTTTGGTTGTTGTTAAAGAAGATATTATTTCAATAGTTTTTTATTGAAAAGAAAAGGAGAGAGGTTGTGGAGATAGTACTGGAGGGTATAGAAGAAGTGGTCCTCAATAGGATCAGACTCTTCCATAGTAGTCCAATGGAAAGAAAGCCCCTATTCCTTTTTACTTAGGCAGGGTCACCTCCCCCCACCTTGTCTTATGAAAAAAGAAAAAAGATTTTTGAAATTTGCTTCCCCACCCTTCCCAGTAACTAGTTATTATAGACTGTTAATATGTGAAATTCCCACAATTTATATTGTATTTCCCCTTAATTTGCAAATTGGGAAACTTACCCTGAATAGCTAAGAAAACTTCTAATAAAAGCTGCTAATGAAAAATTATCACTTTAAATAAATAAAATATAACCTTCTCTTGTATTGTCCTATTTACCTACCTACCTGTCTATCTCTCTTATTCTCTCGTTTTCTCTCTCTCTCTCTCAAACTAGCCATCATTTTGGCTATTAAAGGAGGATGTGCCTTTGAATATGGTCCTGTCATTGTTTGGGTTGAGAAAAATCCATAATGACTCTTCCTTTATTTATTGCCAAAATTAGTTCTGATTTTGAATTAAACAAGTAACACATTAATTAATTTTAAGATTTTATATAACTGTACTTTCCACTTATATTTTGTACTTCAAAAAGCATATTTTTGTAAACTATATTTTGCCTATACAAATTAGTAATATATTTGGAAAATTAGAAGGAAACATAACTTATTTCCAATACTCACAGCCATCAAACATTAACTGTCCAACAACTACATACAATTGAATTTTTAATCATTATTTCTCTATGTGAAATGAATGTAAGGTTTATCTGACAGACTGAGTGGAATATTTTTTTCAGTGCAGGGCTTTTAATCATAAAGCTATAACCTACCTCAGTTTAGAATAAGTGGTGCCATTTTGATCCCTTTTGAAGAAATTTTTGGGCCAGTTTTGACTCAAATCTTTTTTGTATCAAAATGCCCTTTTAGTTGCAGTATTTTTTATCACATTACAACAATAGAAAGCTATAAAAGTACATAGTATATGTACTTCAATTCAATTAAACAAGCATCAGATATATGAATATAAATATGATTATCTTATTCACTAGGTCAGATATCAGATGATTTTTAAATCCTTGTGTGGGTGAGTAGATGACAGAGAGAGATTTGGGGGTAAGGAGGAAGTAAAAACTCATGAAATTCTGTTAACGCATAAGGATATTTTAATGGAGTCATCTTGGTATAGTGGAAGATCACTAGGTTTGGAATCAGAATACTTGAGTTCATATCCCAGATCAATATTTATTACCTGTGTGACAATAGACAAGTTACTCTCCAAGCCTCAGTTTTTTATTCATAGGATGATGTAGTTGGAATGGATGATCATTAAATCTATGATTAGCATTGTGAAGAGAGTATGACACCCATGGAATTTCACATCTGTTTATAAACTTGTAGTAATCATGACCTCATTGCTAGTTAGTACTTCTATGCCAGAGTTTATTTAGAAGTGAGGCTATAGGACTGTTTAGGTTACAACATACCATAATTAGTTTACTACAGTATCTGAAAAAGAGGCAATATCTTTTTAAAATCAGTCAATGTCAGCACATATTAAGCCATTACTTTGTGCCAAGTACTGTGCTAAGCACTGAGAATACAAGGAGAAAATGATGGTCCCTGTCTTCAGGAAGCTTATATTCTAATGGAAGAACAATATGTAAAAAGAGAGTTGAAAGAAAGATTGATGGGAATGAAGTATCTGGAGTTAGAAAAGGTAGATAAAATCAGAAATGCAGCCTGAAGAGGAATATGTTTTTAAATAAGCTTTGATTTTACACTTATTTGCAGTTACACCAAACACTTCACTGACTAGTTTTGTGCATGGAGTATTTTAATATCCTGGAAGAATCATACATAATATGGTATTTACAAAACTTATAGGAATGTGTGTGTGTGTATATATATATATATATATATACACACACATATATATGCATGTATGTATGTATGTATGTATGTATAGAGTGAGAGAAGACTTGGGGATAGGACAAAAGGCTTTAATTTTCTTTTTTTTTTTTAGTTAAAATTTAGAAACAACAGAGAAAATGCTCCAGGGTATAATTTGATCTAATAAAACATTTCAGCTATAGGAACTGAGGAAAGTATTGAAAAATTGAATACAATTATATCACCATATTTTCCTTTACCTCTATTGGAATTTTAAATATCAAAAAAGTATCATATAATCTGAAGAAAGTTTTTTTTAAATTCATTTTTAGAAAAATAGCTGCCTGGACTTAGACCTTAAATATTTAGACATTAAATAAGAATACTTGTCACGTATTTGTCATTGTGACTTCTTTTAGGCTGACTATCTGTGTTGACTTCTCAGCACTGCCCCCAAAGAAGACCCTTGGCTGCAGTCTCTGACATTAGAACTCTCTGCAGTCTTTATCCTGGACCTTTGAGACTCCAAGCTGCCAAATGATGTGAATTATGGTCAGTTAGATACCAAGCACTTCTATTCACCAGGGAGAGCGCTAGGACTGGGTAACTTGCTATACTTCTGACCATTAATAGCCATCTTGACATGAGCTGTTCATCTTTTTCTTTTATTTTAATTGATGAGCCCTTATTGGGTCTCTAGAGAACCACAAGTGACTGAGGCTAGTTGGTTTGGAGTAGATTTTTGTCATTAAATCTTAGTCTTTTATTTAGGGTTTTTTTTCCTCCTGGCTACTAAACTAGAACTTGAGCAATATGAACTGCATAATACTTATTTTCAGCATGCAGGTTTTTGTTTTGTTTTGTTTTGGCTTTTTTGTGAAAGGGGAAGGGATATTCAGTACCACAATGATTTTATTCTTATTTAGATCAACAATCTATATTGATAGTCAAATAATTTAAACTGTATTTCTTCAGATAAGAAATAAAATTGGAATTCCTTGATCTTCTGACCACCAGAGTAGCATGCCTATTGTGCATTTGGATTGATAAGAGAGTTAGGGGAATACAGTCTGATGAAATATGATTTGTATCATTCATAGAACTCTAACAATTCTCTAGATTTAAATCATTTTTAAAAATTTGCACTACAAATCCTCATAGAGCTAAGTGGAATATTACAAATTTGTGATTCAAAACTATTTTATTATGTTAAGAAGTATTGTTTCAGATGTTATATTATATGATTAATTTAAATGAATTTATAACTACTCTCTATCATAGTCAAGATTTGACAGCTGTTTAGTAACCTGGTAGGGATGAGCTGGTGGCTTCATCTTGTTTTCAGATAGAAAGCTGCCTACCTCACAAAAAGCATTGCAATAATGGGCTTTTATCAGACAAACTCTGAAGAAGAGATCTGAGTGAGATGGGCTTCAGTGATTGAATTAATGTCTCCATTCTTGAAATGATCCCTCTGGGCCAGAGTTGGGACATATTGGTGTCCTAACAATATGTATACACTGTTCCCAAGGCTATTTATTGTAGAGTAAGAAAAAAAATGCTGGAGAGTTTGAAATGTTATCAATCATATTTTTTTTTATTCTAATGCATTATAATTTTTTCATATATAATGCAAAAACCTTCATGCCTTAGATGCTGATGTCAAATATAAAATAATTAAATGAGAAATAAGCCATATATAATGACCACATCAAGACAAACCCCCAAATTAAAAAAAATTAAAATCTGGATATTGTACTAAATGTCTATATTAGTGGTTCAGATTCTGCATTGCAATTTAGTTGAGATGGCAACTTCTGCTTAGTTTTTAGTAAAAGAAATAGTTGATTTACACAAACCCTATGGAAGAATCTATATACTCTGTGTCAAGAAAAAAAATATCTTTACTGACTTACTGAAATGCAAGCAAATTGTTTTCAAACCCTTTGCTTGTTTTTCAAGTGTCTTGATTCCAGAAAATGTGGTACAAGTGGATGGAATAAATGGACCCTTTAAAGAGGATTTAGAAAAAAATTTTATTAAAAAATACTAAGAAAACTTCAGATGAACAATCAGATTACAGTCAAAAGTATCTCTGTATCCTGTTACAGCATATGGTGGCTGGCAAGACTGGCTGGCAAAAGACCACTCTGGATGGACTAGTGGCCTACATTCCTACCATTATTTACATATTCACCAATTCTTTCCCAATGCTTAGTTCAAGGAGTGATATATAATAGGTGTTTAAAAGATGCTTGCCGACTTAATAAATACTTGTTGAAAAAGAAAGAACCAGTTGATATAGTTGGGCTTTAGATTTACCTTATTATATTTGTTAGTTAGCTCCATCCATGACTCAAGTAGCATTTTATAAGGATCTTTCATGTAACTGAGGAGGGGTAAAGGAAGATCACTTTACAGGGAAAAGAGGAAAAATCATAAATATTGCTGAAATGAGTAAATACTTTGTACATAGTTGATTGCTCTCCCTCATCAAAGAGAACATTCTTTTATCTCTATATATTCTTCTGTGTGGGTTAAGAGCACAGGCTCTCCAAGTGCTCTTCAGGCTTGCATTGGGTTCTTTTCCAGCTAACAGGAAAAGACAAACTTGGTTTTCAAGTTCAATGGGATTATGGCTTGGGTAAATTTGGAGGGACTCCAATACAGGGAACTGTTTCTTCCTCCAGTCTCTTTTACTTTGTATTCTTATACCAAACAGCAATTAACAGAAATATTTGGTTGTAATAACAACAATAATTAACATATATCTGTGTATGTATGCACATCTACACATAAACATATATACACACAAATACATAAATGATACCCAAACATATATATATATACACATAAAACCCGGTATATAAACATGCATGTACCATAACACACATATGTCCACATACACAGATAAGATGTCATTGTGCATGCATGGAGCTATCTCAAAAACATGTACTTTGGTCGCCAAGCATACACAATGCATACAAAGTTGGAAGGAATGAAAACATTTCCATCATTTCAAGTAAAGGAAAAGAACTTAAAATCTCCAAAAGATATATATACATACATATAATAGTATACGGCTGCTTCTTCATTTGATAGCACCAAAACCATCATTTCAATGACTACTAAACATCTTGGGTTTATAAAATATTTTCACGTATATCATGCATTTCATTGTTATTTTTCTTATTTTAGTATAGTTTTGTTTTCAATCAACAGATTTCTATCATGTAAAGGGTAAAATTATGTTTGGACTGAATAATTAAGAGTTTTGGTTGCCAGGAATTAAGTACTTAATTCCAAATGAAAGACTCAAGTCAGAAAGTCAGACCAGGCAGGGCTTCAGTGGCCCCAGCAAAGGAGGCACAGAGGTTAATTAAACAAGGCTTCTACCCATGAGACCGCCTCCAAGATGAGAGACCTCTCTGGAGGCTAGTGCTTTCAGAAAAAGCTAAGGAAAGGGAGTCAGTCTTTTCACTCACCCATGTGGCAGTCCAAAGAGAAGCAGTCTGAGGTCTCAAGCACAAGCTCCTCTAAGGCCAAGTTCAAAGGGGAAAATGCTCCTCACAGGAAGTAACCACCATATTTAAAGACAGTTCTTTGTGTCACTGCCTGTGACTACCTTCCACTTTTATGTGCACCAGTGGCAACTTTTACTTTGCTTTGGGCTGCCCAGGGGGCAGTCAGTTGTTTTGATTTGCTACTCACTAGCAGATGTGGATCATAGACCTCCCTCCTCCACTTAAGGATTAAGTGGGGGTGTATATATTCCTGGTGGCTAAAGTCTAAAGAATAATAGGGGAGAGTTAATCCCATTTCACAATCCCCCCTGATGATCATTTGGGGAGACTAGTCTCCCCAATTGATCATTTAACATAATCATCTTGTACCTCTAAAAATCTTCTAGCTACAGATCCATACAAAATTGCACCTTCTAAGAGGAAACTATAGTTAGAGATGAAAGAGAAATAGAAGAGAGAGAAAGCAAAACCAATGTTTTGCTAGGTCCATTGACAAAAAAACAATTAGGGGGCAGACCCCTTTGGCATAAAAGTGTACATTCAAAATAACTGTTCAACCCCCTTCAGTTCAATCAATTGCAACTCAAAATTCATTCTGGATCTTCTTGATGCAGTGTAGATTTTGCAGGCATCTTTCGGCAAACAGTTCATTCTCTGGATTAAGGAGTTAGCAAGCTTCTTTCCCTGAAATATTTTTTTGAAAAAAATTTAAATCTTAGATTTTTATGAAAACACAATGAGCACCTGCCAGCCTTCCATTAAGCATATTCCTTAAAAAAAGATTTGAATGTGGGACAGCTAGATGGCTTATTGTATAGAGAACCAGTCCTGGGGATGGGATATCCTGGGCTCAAATGTAACCTCAGATACTTCATTGTTATGTGACCCTTGGCATATTACTTAACCCTCATTGTCTAGCCCATACGACTCTTCTGCCTTTGAACTGATGTTTGTACCAATTCTAAGAAAGAATGTAAGGATTATAAACAACAAAAAAAATTGAACAAAGCTACCTAAAAAAGTATTTGCAACTAAATCACTTTTTAACTTTGTAGCTTATTATTTATTAACAGTAAAGAAGGACACAAACTTTACTGATCTCTATGTTTTCCATTTTAATATACTTAAGGTTTTTTTTGAGGTCATTCAAGTTAGTCTCATGTAGATATAGTTTTGAATTGTATTTTGTCCATTCCCTTCTAGAGTTTGCTTCTTGCTTTCCTTTACAGCATGGTATTAGTAACATTTGTAGTATTTGTATTATAGCATCTGTATTTTGATGAGTATCAGGCACTGTGCTAAGCATTTAAAAAATATTATCTCATTTGATCCCATAATATTCTACAGATAAGAAAACCTACAAAGGTGATATAACTTGCCCAGGGTCACAAACATAGTAAGTTCCTGAAATCAGATCTGAACTCGGGTCTTCTTTACTTTATTAATTTCATTAATTCATTAATTCATTTTAAAACTTCTCACTCCATTTTCATGTTATTTCCATTATACATTGCTTATCAATAATCTTAGTGCAGTTTTCTGGACCAAAGCTACCTAATAAGCAAGACTTGTTAAATACATCAAAGTAAATTTGTTCTGCAGAGTCTTTTACCTCCAAAGAAACCCTTTTACTTCTTCAGATCAGTAGAATTTTGGTTATTAATCTTCCCCAGGCAAAACCAAGAGTTCCTTTGTCTAGCCTTGACTATGTGTTCCCAAAGTATAAAAATACAGGTTACTATCTGGGTCCATCAGGCACGTATCTGATTAGATTTTGTTTTATCTTAAATTAGCTTTATAGGTAAAGTCTAACCTTAGTTTCAATTATTTCATAGATACCTCACTGCTCTTAACAATCCGAAATGCTGAAAATCAGTGACTAAAACACAAAGGGAAAACCAGTCTAGGATGGTAAAAATAAATGAATCTAACATATATCTCTTAATTCCATTAAAAAAAAGTTAAAGGCAATGGGTTTTTTTTCTCAAATTTATATCCTTTTCAGACTCTACAGTGACTCTCAAATGGTTAACTTTTTTCCCCCTTTTCCCTTCGTACCTAAACATTTTCTCTCAAGTTGCTCTCTTTGACTACTCTAGAACAGTGATGGGCAAACTATGGCCAGTGGGCCAGATGGGAGAGGGACCCTGAAATGTTCTATCCAGCCACTCCGCACATTATTCCTAATCTAATGAATACAATAAGTAGGATACAATACAATGAAACTTTGAAAGAGTTGCCTTAGAAACAGATTGACAGATGAGCATTTCCTTTCCTTTGGTCCCCTCTTTAAAAAGTTTGCCCATCACTGCTCTAGAATATCTAGATTCATTATCTTCAGTTTCCAGTGTCTACCACTTTTTTCCTAGTTCCTAATTCTCTCCAACATAGCTCTTCTGACAGCCAGAATGCTCTATTTTCCTGGAATATCCCTATAAAGTAAATTATCCTTCAAAGATCCCTGTAATAAAACAATCCATTTCCCACTTAGAGCCAACTCCTCCTCAAGTACTTGCCAAAATGCCCTGTAAAATTAGTAATACTGAAAATACTGATTCTTTTTTTGCACCAGTACTTGAACCCTGACTACCTAAACCATTTCAGAAGAATGGCGCCTTGAGGCAGACAAGTTGCTATGAAGGATCTGGAAATAACTTGCACCTAAAGTAAGAATGAAGTTTTCCTCATATAGGGATAAAGTGAAAATGAAAGAGGCAACCCATAAAATGCTCTTGATGTTCAGGGAAAAGGCAATATCGATTTAACATGAAATATTGAGGCATTATAGCATGGGGGGTAGCTGTGGGAATCACAAAAGTAGTAGCACTGGGATGAGGACCCTTCACAACTCTAATCAGCTGCACTGGCAGCTGAAGAGCAATGTACGTTGTGCCTGCCAGATCTTGATGCCCTCTGGAGTCTGGAGCCAGAAACCATAATCCCTGTGCCGTAGTTTTTGACTTTTATAGCTATGGATGCCCTATGGCTTCTACATCTGTTATGCGGTAGTCCCCTACAGATGTCATGATGTTGCCTAGCTAACAGAGTAATCGATTACTATTACTAATTGTCCTTAAGTGGTAAACTCCTAAAGGAAGGGTTTAAATGATGCCTGTTTGGTTTGGTTTGGTTTGGTTTGGTTTTTCGGCTCTGACATCCAGTTTGTGTAATGAGGGATTGACCAACAGCAGCATTAATGAGCACACATAATAGGCTCAGCTCCCACAAGGTCTTCAAAGTATGCCCAGGAGTTTGGATTTGGATGTTGGGAGAAATGAGGCACTCATTGGGCTTTCATTGGTTCACAATAATAAATTAATAGTCATTAAATATTTACTAAACTGTAGTAAGCACTGAGGATGCAAATACAAAAAAGAAAAGGAAGCGTTTGGGGCCTCAAAAAGCTTATGTTGGGGAAGAGGGGAGGACAGCTGGGTAGCTCAGTAGATTGAGTGTCAGGCCTAGAGACGAGAGGTCCTAGGTTCAAATCTGACCTCAGACACTTCCCAGCTGTGTGACCCTGGGCAAGTCACTTGACCCCCATTGCCCATCCTTACCACTCTTCCACCTAGGAGCCAATACACAGAAGTTAAGGGTTTAAAAAATTTAAAAAAAAAAGAAGCTTATGTTCTCAAGGAGAAGGAAAGCGTATAAAAAGTTGAAAAGACATGGGGTGAAGAATGGTAAGGGAAATTACATAATAGTGGGACAATGTAGAGTAGTCAGAGGAGTCCCTAAATAGTGCAGTCAGGTGAGAAATGAGATGTCTGAAATGAGCTCCTTCCTTCAGTGGAAGTTTTGGAGTTTATGGTTTCCAATCCTCTAATCAGAGTGTGCTCCTGGTTTGGAGAGATATGTTCTTATTTTAACTCCTTACATCTTATTCAATACATATTCCTCCATAAAAACCAATTGCTATTAATTGATTAAAGTATCCTGGGGCACTAATTACTGGTGATTGAGATTGGGGACAACGCATAAGAATGTGACTTCAACTGATAGCAGTAACAACATAGCAGCCAACCAGGAGAGTACTTGAGCCCTGAGGGGAGAATTAGCCTGCCTAACTTCAAGGGTCCTATTCCCTCTCAGACTGATTTATAGGATCCAAAGAGACAAGGCAAGCCATATCTCCAATTTCTAAGGCAACTTTTAGCTGGAGCCCTCTATTCTAATGTATTCTTCCAGAAGGCAAATGGGACAAGGAAAGGCAGCTTCAAGACTCAATAGGAGCACCTAGGCCAGCAGATAGCTATGTTTAAGGGGCACATCATGAGGGCTTCAATAAGTTGTTCCTTTGCTACATGTGTTCTGTAAGCTTGAGACCATTTTTCTGAAGGACATTGTTTATGTAAGGGGTATTCCAGACCTGTGGGAGATAGTTTCCTGTAACAGCTGATTTACTATACCATATTAGAAAATATCTTTCTAATAGTTAATTAAGTTAGGCTTACTGGAAATCATTGAGAAATATGCCAGAAGGGGGACCTTGTAAGTGACAGTTTTAGATAACCCTAACACTTCAATGTTAGTTTTAGAAACCTAAGGTTCTTGATCTAGCCATACCACTGCTAGGTTTATACCCCAAAGAGATAATAAGGAAAAAGACTTGTACAGAAATATTCATAGTCACACTTTATGGTGGCAAAAAATTGGAAAATGAGGGGATGTCTTTTGACTGGAGAATGGCTGAACAAATTGTGGTATCTGCTGGTGATAGAATACTATTGTGCTAAAAGGAAGAATGAATTGGAGGAATTCCATGTGAACTGGAACAACCTCCAGGAACTGATGCAGAGTGAAAGGAGCAGAACCAGGAGAATATTGTACACAGAGACTGATACACTGTGGCACAAAAGAATGTAATGGACTTCTCTACTAGCAGCCATGCAATGATCCAAGACATTTCTGAGAGACTTATGAGACAGAATGCCATCCACATCCAGAGAAAGAACTGTGGGAGCAGAAACACAAGAAAAAGAACTCTTGATCACTCTAATGCAAATATCAATAATGGAAATATGGAAATAGGTCTTGATCAATAACACATGTAAAACCCAGTGGAATTGTGTGTTGACTATGGGAGGAGGTTGGAGGAGGGAAGGAAAAGAACATGGATCATGTGACCACAGAAAAATTTTCTTAATCAATTAAAAAAAAAGAAAGAAATCTAAGGGTAGAAAGTTATTGCTCTCTGGTAATCCAAGCTACCATTGCTTTTGGGAGTTGGTAAAGGAGATAGGTGAGGTGAATTCTTAAACACACAATTTTTTTTTGGCCCAAGTAACATGATTTAACTGATAGAGAGCTATCCTTATACTCAGGGCTAAATAATGTCCTATTTCTGATTTACAGGGGCTGTGTAACCCTAGGCAAACCACTTAATCTCTCAGTGACCCTAGCCAACTCTAAAACTATAAATTTCAAAAAGAGTGCTGTTCTGCATTTTAGAAACAACAAACAAACAATCAAACAAATCAATAGAATTTCCTATTTAGATTTGACAGCATGATTAGTCTTCTCTTAGAGCAGTGATCAACAGCTTCCTAAAGTCAACCTGTCCACCCAGAGGAGTTTGAGCTTGTGCTGTCAGGGTATATGTTTTTTAAAGTGGCTAATACATTTAAAAGAATATTTTATTTTCCAATGTGCTCCTTTTTATTTTAATCTGTATCATGTATCCCATGTCATTTAGTAGACTCATTGCTTCTTCAGGTTCTGTGCCTAATTGGGGATAATCATAATTAGACAAATAGAATTTGAATCTCAATCCAGTCCATTCTTTGTAATAGACCAGAAACCATGAATCCAAGAACAAAACTTTTAGTTAGGTCAAAATAGTAAAGTACAAAAAGGGAAATTCATCCATAAAAGGAAGGTAAAATTTCCAAATTCATGCTGCCATTAGTAGGAGAAGTACTTCTTCCCTGGACAACTCACAGTGCTAAGACTGCACAATGTTTGGTATATGCCTCAAGGATTTATTTCTCCATGTAATCACTGTGCTCCTCTTATCTTCCTCTCTGTGTCCACAAGTGACCATCCTCTTTGCCTCTGAGGCTGCCATTTGCCCTATCTCCTCAGATGTCATCTGCTAAAAGTGCTCCCTGATGTTTGGGTCCTTTTTGGCAAAGAAAATTTGTCCCCCATTAAGGAGATTGCCCAGTTAATATGCTTAACTCAACATATTCTTGACTATTTTGTTACTTAGAACCCTAGATATAGCTACATAAAAAAGTCTATCACTGGCTCTCAAAATACCCCTTCTCCCCATAAAGCCCCCAATCTTATTCCCTATCTCCACGTAAAAAGTACTCACAGCTTTTGGGACATTTAGGTTGAGACAAGTAAATTCCTTTCAACTTCAGTTCCCATCAAGTTTCTGGCAGAGAATAATGGAGCCCTATGAATTACTCTGATGCTTGTATAATTCTCCATGGAGATTTAGTAACTTTGGAGGGCCAGGTGGGATAGAGGTTACACTTGCTTCTCTAATCAGGTCCTGGCTTCCTTAAATAACTATGAGATAATATGAAATAAGTATGAATGAAGAAAGATAAAAAGGGTAGTCGCTGTATAAACAGAACAGATGGCAATCTACATTTTTCAACTGGAAGGTTCAAGAAAGATTCTAAGCAGTAAAGACAAACTTTCAATTCGCAATTTTGATTCAGGTCAATTCTAAAGACGGTGAAGCTCATTACTCCTAATTATGATCTGGGAACTGATCTGTCCTACCTGGGGAACACTTTAATATTAGAATGAGAACTGTTCACATTATGAGGTATGCTGAAAGTATTGAGAGTAGAGTAATTACACCTTAATTGTGAGAAAGGGCCTTAATGATTTAGATGCAAAGCCAACAGCAATCAAACTACCATTTCCTAAGAGTCAAATCACCCTTTATTGTTACTGTCTGCACTTGATCTGTCAAATCAAAAATGATTTTCAAAATGAGTTGACATTGGTCAGATCTCTTTTATAATCGCATGCCAAGATGATTATGCACACACTGCATATACAGAGGCCCTCTTCTCAAGTAGTTCATTTCTGTGATGCTGCTTTTAAAAAAAAATAGAAAAGATGTGATTTTGAGTACAGGTTCACAAAAAAATGCCAAGCTGGAATGTAATTGTAGGCTGTATTATTAACTCAAAGGCTGGCATCATTTCAGCATAAAAAAATACTAGTTAAGGGAATGAGGACCCCCTTTTTTTTTTATCATGAAAGAGCTTGTGTATGCATATTATGAGGGATTTTCCCGAGCCTTATTCTTAAACAGATTACACTATTCAAAGTCTCAAAGAATCAAAATGGTGCTCAGCTGGGGCAGTCAATATGCAGTCGAAACATGTGGCAGATGCAGAGACAACTTCAAAGATGCCATTACAACTGCCTGTGGAGATATTTAAGGAGCCAGATGCTACTGCTTCACGTCTTCCAGAGCACAGAATGTGTCCTGTGGTCACCTTCCAAAGAGGGGGTGTGGTTCCCTTGGGCTGAATTGCAGAATTCCACCTAAACTCATTGTAGTTATTGTTTACCTAGGTGTGGGGCAATGGAGGTCAGGAGTCCAAGTCTCTGGAAGAGGAGTTGTTTTAGATGTTATTCCTTTTAGAAGCTGCAAAGCACAATTTCAAGGCTATATGTAGGTATTTCATTGAAGTAAAACATTCGCATCTCAAAAAACATAATTTATTTCTACATATTGCAGAGGAAGTATTTTATAAACTTTTTAAAAAAATTTTTTTTATTTCATAAACTTCTGATATTATTTAGAAGATAAAGGGGGACATAAATAAGCTCATTACTATTAACTGATTTTTTTTTCATTTTTTGTGGGTGAGGAATAAAGTATTTGGAGGCACCTAGCATATTATAAAGTATGTATTTGTTTTCATCGCTGCTGTTTACTCGGGAAGAACCTGAATTATATAACAAGATTTACTGATATATTATGAGTTTAGTGGCACATAGGTAAAAGATATGCAAGCATCACTAGTTTTTATTTTGTATAGATACATTTTTCCTTCCAGTTCCATCTTATTTCATAACTTTAGTGGAATAGGCTTTGAAAGTAAGTTGGCCAGTTTCAAACATATCCACATAGGGTAATTATCAAGTACGACAACGATGGGAAAATAAAGAAGACTTACAGGAGAAAAAATAACTTTAGAAAATTGAAAAAGCATAAGAAATGGGAATTGCTTTACAACTATAGAGGCACTTTTTATAGAAAAAAATTATTCTGTCAGAGTTTATGCCTCTCATTATATGTGCTGATGTCTACTAGCCTATTATCTGTTCAATCTAGCCCTTAGAGAGATTATTTTATTAATTCTTAAATTGAAATTTGTGGCATATTAAAAAAAACCCACTATTTCCCATAATTATCTACATGAAAAGGGATGGCTATAAGTGGAAAATAAATAGCAAAGGATATTTTTCTTTCTAATGTAAACATCTGGCAGTAATCCTTGCTTACACAATTAATGGGCATTTAATTGGCAATGATCAGTTTATTGCAGCAATATGAAGTGAATGTTTCCCCAGGAACAAACAGCTGTTGCAAGAATTTCACAGTGATTTAGCAAACACCAGGTGATAGCTGTATCTAGAATGAAGTGCTCTTTCTCCAAGCAAATAGGAGTACATCAGGAAAATGAATGAGTCTGAGAGGAGCATGGCTGGAGAGATCTGATTGTCACTGACATTAGAATTTGTTTAAGAATCAAGCATACTAAAACAACTGATTAACCATGTTAAATATTATCCATGGCTTTAATATGAAGGAAAAGAACAATTTGCCAAAGAAGCAAATAAAAAGTTAGCATGGCATAAATATATTGAAAAGTGATATTTTTGCTTATTTGAGAGACATAATAGCTGATGAAACTTAATTCATATCTTAATATTTCCTGCTCTTAAATGCTCTGTAACTTTTGATAGTCATGATTCTAATTCTTGATTAAAAAGTTATTGAAGTCATTCAGCAGTTACTGACAATTATATTTTTACTTAATAGATTTTATTCAACTGTCTAAAATTAAATGTGCCTCTTTTTTAATTTGCATTGCTTGTGAGCTGCTTTTCCATTAACGTTTAAATAAAAAGTTTTTTTTTCATTTTTCATTATGCACTCTTATTACTAATTTAATAAGATGATAATAGCTATGCAAACTTTCTGTTACTCCTCAGCTTTTGGCACAGATTAAATTTAATGTTTTAAATGTAGCACCCTGGCAACTCACTGTTCTTTCCTAACGCTCCATTTCATTAGTGAGAAAAGTAATTTTATTTCCTCAAAATGCTTTTATTTACTATACTATTTAGTATTAGCTTATGCCATAGTCTACAAACAATGAACAAAAATGAACAAAGCATGAAGGGCCAATTTATAGAACAATGCTTTTATTTTTCATGTGTGCGGTCTACAGTAATTCATCTCCATGACAAAAGCAGACAATCATCACTTATTGTGTTTTTTTTTTAATAAAATTACCGTTCTCCATGTAACAAAAGAAAGCTGCCTAACTAAAGGGAATATTCTTACATGTTGGAATCAATAAATTGACCATACTTCAGCAAACCTTTACTCCTTAATATGACAATGCAGTTTGGAACTTCACTTATCCATATTAATATTCAATTACTGTTGAATAGCATTGTTCTTTTCTCTTGTTCTAGAAAACAATGAGAAACAAGTAAGCAGCCTCAAGGAATGCCTTTAGTAGATCAGTGGTAAAACTTTGCAACTTTAGAGTGCTGCTGTCCAGGCGTTTTGTAATTCAGAGTGGAAAGTAGAAATGTTGGTGGATTGTGAAGCAAAACCCAGTAAGTCTGTAGCTCAGTTGTAACATACTTTATGACACTTGTATAACCAAATACAAGCATGACCAATTTATATTGTTCAGAGGCAGCGGGAATAATTACAGTAATGAATGTGACATCTTTTCAAAAGGGAAAATATTACTGAAGAGATTTTAACTGTATCAATCTATCTTTAATTTCTTTTCCTCTGTGGAAACAGGCTACATAAAGGAGTGTCAAATGGAGAAGTATTGGAGCAGTTCAAATTCCAAAACACAAGTCACCCAGGCGCAGGCAGCTAAATTGGCTATCAGTGTTTTCGGCCAATAAGGCTGTATTTAACTGTTAAGTCCTCTGCCAAAACGGAGAGTATACGTTTTAGGTCAAAATGCTAAAAGTTTGTTGTAGTTTTCCAGCTAATGCTAGTTCCAAGCCTGAGATCAGCATTTCATTTCCATACAGTTTCTGTACACAACATTGTCTGGGTCATGGCTCTAGATTTCTCTCACAGAGATGGAATTACAGTAAAACTCTTAGATTAAAACATGAATAGTTTCTATATAACCCAGCAGAGTAACAGGATTAAGTTAAGCTAATAATACTGCATGTCATTAAGTAGCACAAAATTCCGATGACTTTAGAACCCCTGAAGACTTTCTTTAATTGTATTTTCTTTTTTTCTGAATTAATGAGGCCAGGCCATAACATGTTTCAAGAAAATGAAGTCTTTTGTTACAGAAATGCAAATGCAGTGGCATGGCATCTAAGATATTAGACAATATAGATGATTGTGAGAATATTTTCATTGAATTATAAATGGGCATCCCAATAATTCAGACACCTATTATCTAATTAAATTTTGCTACCATGAAACTCCTCATAGTATTAATTGTTTGGGAATTTATAGAACCCAGGCAAGTTAATAATCTACTCTGTCAAGGGAAAATAGTTCTGTTTAGTAGTAGGGAATCAGAACAACCTTGTTTTGGTTGAAAATGTACTTATATATGAAAACACATAGCGACTGATGTGCAAAGTGCAAATAGACATTGCCAGAAGTAAAATTTAAATATATAAAGATAAGCAATAATAGAAATATTATTGCATGATATTAAAAATACACGTAGAAACTAAATGAATTATTGGAACTTCTTTCTTAAAAACTTCATAACCAGGACATTGATTTAAAAAATTATTATATTCAATCTTCTTTTGATTCCTTTTACAATTGAATTGATATTTTCTTTGATTCACTTTCCAGGAAGTATGTGATAAAAATACTCCAAAGAGAGTGAAGTTCAGGAAAAAAAACTACTGCCATCACAGAGTTAACATAGAGATTTTCCTTTAAACTTTCCCTTTTCCAGAGACAATTGCTGGTACACTGTGGTAGAACAGTGCTGGGCCTACAGTAAAGAGAAGAGAGTTCAGATCCAGCCTAGGGCACTTACTAGCTTGGTGACCCTGGGCAAGTGACAAAATCAGTTTTGCCAACTCTAAAATAGAGATAGCAAAAGCACTTTTTCTCTATCGCTCCTGCTGTGAGGATCAAATGAGATAAAGTCCTTAGCACAGCACTTGGCATATGTCAGCATAAGGGAAAGCCAGTTTTAATTTAAGTTCTTCAAGAATGTTTAGTATTCCCCTCTCCTCATCATATTCTTTAAAGAAACTGAAAATAAAGGATATGATAAACTTAGAAACTAGGCTACCACTTCTTTGATGGCAATTTATTTAACCTCATCTGTAAGGAGCTAATGACAACAGTTATCCCATAAAGGCAAGGGTGTTTGGTTCAAATGAGAAAAATCTATGCTGCTCACTTTTAAACCTTCAACGTTGTATAAATGTTACCTATTGTTATCTGACAAGCAAAAAAATAAAGATACTCTGGAAAGAAACAAAGAAAAAGGAGGGAAGAAAGAAAGAAAAAGAAAGAAAGGAAAAGTGAATGAAGGAAGAGAGATAAAGAAAGGAAGAAATGAAAGAAAGAAGAAAGAAACTAAGAAAGAAAAAGAGAAAGGAAGGAAGAAAGAAATGAAGAAAGAGAAAAAGGAAGGAAGGAAGAAACTAAGAAAGAAAGGAAGGCAGGAAGGAAAAAGAAGAAGGAAGGAAGGATGGAAAAAAAGAAAAGAAAACCAGGTTATCTAACAAGTGAAAGCAACAGAATAGAAATTATCTTTAGACTTTTGGTAAACCCAAGGAAAATCCAGGACATTGAAAAGAATTTGCCTCTGCCTTCTACTTTAGACACTGTCTAGCTCTGCTAACTCTCTTATAGCCATCAAGAAACATTCAGGTTCTCTTAACATTTTCCTTTCCTTTGCAAAAGTAAATTTTACTATTACATTTTAAAAAATATATTGTTTATACTTTATAGCATACCTACTTCCATTTCCCCTCACAGAAAGACATCCTTTATTTAAAGAATAAAAGAGTAATAAAAGTTTTCAGTAATTCTAACCAACACAACCAAATAATTTAATCTTTTAATCAGTATTCCTTGCACAAGACCCTCCACCATTGCCATAAAGGGGAGAGATTTTGCCTAATATCTTTTCTTTGAGGCCAAGCTTAGTCATTATAATTTCCCAGAATTCAGTTTGAATTATTTGTTAATTTTATTTATATTGCTTTATTCATTATGTTATTTATAGGTCTTCTCATGTTTTCCTTTATTTATTATACCCATAATTTTTGTAGCACAAACATCTACTATGTCACATACCAAAACTTTTTGGTCATGCTCCGATTTATTTGGGTTTTCAGTTTTTTGCTCCTAAAAAGAAAAGTTACTTTAAATATTTTAATGTATATGTAACATTTCTTTTTATATTGATATTCTTGAGGTGCATGCTAATATTTATAGACCAAAAGGTATAGGTATTTGTAATTTTATTATCATAATCCCAAATTTCTTTCCAAGATGGATGGACAGGTGAATGAATTCATTGCTTTCCCAATAGTACATTAGTGTTTCTATTTTTTACAGTCCTTCCAATATTGACTTACTGTCTTTCACTATCTTTGTCAATTTTGAGAGCATAACTGTGAAACCTGAGTCTTGTTTTATTTTATATTTCTCACATTGTGTGCATTCTTTTTATAGTGCTTAATAATTTATAATTTTTTGAGGACAGTTTGTTTATATTCTTTGACACCTTATCTATTGGGGAATCCGTTTTGGTCTTATATATTTATATTCCTCTTAGTTTTATACACACACATATATGATAACAGAAGATATGTTTACAGTGGGTATTTTTTTTCTCAGTCAAGTGCTTTCCTTATCTTAGACTCATAATTTCTTTTTTCGGTCAGCCACCAAGAATTTATTTTGTGCCAGGCACTATGCTAGGCACAAGAAATACAAAGAAAGGCAAAAAACAATTTCTACACTGAAGGAGCTCACAGTGCAATAGGAGTAGACAATATATAAACAAGTATGGAGAAATAAGATATATAGGACATTATGGTTAACAACTGAATCAGGCTTGTTTGCAGAAATTGAGACAAAAGCTGAAACCTGAAGGGAACCAGAAGCTCAGGGATAGCGAGTAGTCAGTGAAAATGCTCAGAAAGAGCAGTTGGGATATTATGTGAAAGAAACAGCAAAGAGGCTAGAGGTTTTAGATTACAGAGTTCATGGAAAGGAGTAAGAATACTGGGAAGATAGGAAAGAGACCAGTCAAGAAGGTCTTTGAAAGCCAGAGATTTTCTATTTGATTGTTTAATTGTAGATCAAACATATTAATCATAGGGAACCATTGCCGTTGATTGAATGGGACAAGGTGGTGTGATGAGATTTGCATTTTAGGATTATCAATTTGACATTTAAGTGAAGGATGGATTGGAGGTGGGGAGAGATTTAAGACAAGGTGATGAAACAGCTAATTACAGTAGTATACAGTCATGAGATGAATGAGGACTTCCATTAGGGTAGTTGCTGTGTTAAAAGAAAAGGTAGGGCATGTGAAAGAGGTGTTATGAAGGCAGAAATGACAAGACTTAGTAGCTAATTCAATTTGTGGGGTGCGAGAATGAGGAGTTGGGGGTAACAGGTTTTGATTTTGAATGACTAGAGAATAGCAGTTCTCTGAATAGTAACAGGAAAGTTAGGAAGAGAGATGGATTTGAGTGGAAAGATACTGAATTTTGTTTTGGACATGTTGGATTTCAGATGCCTGTGGGATATTTGGTTCACTATATCTGAAAGACAGTTGGAGATATGAGGTTGTCTATCTGGAGAAAACTTTTTCATGCAAATCTTTTCAGTTTCATGCAATTGAAATGATCTATTTTATCTTTTCAGTCTCCAATATCCCTGGTTTTGTTAAGATTTCACTGCCTAGTTTTAGTTCTGGAGTGAGCAAATGAATAAAAGATGATTTATTAGGCTATTACCATGGATAAAGCACTGGGGATATACAAATGGGTTGGCAAAACAGTTGATGTTTTCAAAACTCTCTAAAAGAGTAGATGACATAGACATAAGGTTTCAACTGTGTCAGACCGAAAGTCCCAGTAGTCCTTCAGGTAAAGCAGCACTGTAGATGGAATACATTTTCATTAATGTCATTTCCATTGATAAAACCAGATCTATTTCTAATGTTAAACTGTTTCAGTGCCAAGGACTTTGACAGGGAGAACTTTTCTTTTCCCAGTATTGTGTAGCTTTGCTTGCTGGGAAGGCAGGAGCTTTTATATCAGCAGAAGTTCCATTGCTAAGTATTATGGCACAAAAGCCTTATAAATATATGCAGAAACACAGATATATTGGAAATATGCTTTATTTATGACAACACAATCAAATGATTGATCCATCAATAAAGAGTTTTGAAGAAAGAAGTGTTCAAACTTAAATGAATACTAAATAATTTAACCCATAATATGTGGTGGGTCAAATAATAAAGCATAAACCATAGATCATTTATTCAAAGAAAACAAAAACAATGGGATAATGTATGAAAACTGTTGGGAAGTAGTCAAAGCAGTCCTTAAGTGAAAACATATTTCTAAATAATAAAAGAGGAGTTAGGTTTAAAAAAAAAAAGGCCAAAAATTCATCAAATTAAAATCCCTCCAACTAAACAGAAGAATAGAAAGTCTGAAAATCAAAAACAAGATTGATAAGTAAAATAAAAAAGATTCATTTTAATCAATAAAATAGTATAGCTATTTTTTTTCTAAATAAGGGGGAAACTAAAATGTTAGGATCAAAACTGAAAAAAATGCAGAATTTATATGAAATGAAAATGAAATTATTGGAAACTCACCCAATTACATGGGGAAAAAGTGAAAAGGTAAAAGAAATTAGTTGACATTTTCAAAATATGAAATACCCAATTAATATAAAAATAATTTAAATTGCCTCATCTTAGAAAAAGTAATGAAAAAAGACATAAGAGAATCCAAAGGGCAAAGAAAAGGAGTACAACTCCTAGGACAAAATGGATGTACAAGTGACTTCTATTTAATATATATATATATATATTTTTAACCCTTGTACTTCGGTGTATTGTCTCATAGGTGGAAGATTGGTAAGGGTGGGCAATGGGGGTAAAGTGACTTGCCCAGGGTCACACAGCTGGGAAGTGGCTGAGGCTGGGTTTGAACCTAGGACCTCCTGTCTCTAGGCCTGACTCTCACTCCACTGAGCTACCCAGCTGCCCACTTCTATTTAATATTAAAAGAATTCTGAACTCTAATATACTACAAACTGTTGCCAAAACCATTGTGATAGAAATATTGCTTATTTTTCTAGAAATGAGAAAATATTCCCCTCAGAAGGTAGGAAGTCTTTTCTTAGCATCAGTGTTGGTTTGTCTTCTTTGCCATCTGAGTAATCATTCAAAAGTTCAAAATACTCCAAAAGATTGTATGTAATCTCCAAAGATTTTAATAAAATTGGAATTGCCTTGAGCATAGAAACAGCTTAATATATGCTTTATTGTTCATTCATTTACTCCATAAGCATAGCTATAAGGTAAACTCTTAACAAACCAGGGATATAACTGATCAGAAAGATAAAATAGATTATTTCAGTTACATGAAATTGAAAATCTTTTACATAAAATTCTAGGCTGAAAGTTGCAATGTACTGATTAAATTAGCTTTTTATAAAATATATTTTTGATATCCATAGTTTATGGCCAACTCATTAAAATACATGAGATCAAAAGACATTTCTCAATAAATAATTCAACTAAATAAATCATTGCAAATTCTCCTAAAAATAATTGTAAATTGTAGCTCAATATATAAAATAATGTCTATAGCAAAAGGTATAAAAATTAAAACAAATTTTGTTTCCTACTACATCTAGAAAGTTGGAAATGATGACAAATTATAAAAATAATCAGTTATAAGTTACCAAATCCTGGAAAATCCTTAAAAAAATTTTAAAATGAAATCTTAGTAATTTCTGAACATCTCTGTTCAGAATTAGTAATCTCTTAGTAATCTTAGTAGTCTCTGAACATCTCACCATTATAACAAAGAAAAACAGAAAAAACAAAACAAAACATTGAGCAGTTGATGTGATGACCAGATCTGATAATATGCACAATATTCAATATGCACAGGTGTAACACTGTTTCCTAGTCCTCTAAACCCTATAAAGTGAGAAATATTCCTTTATATTTTGTGTTTGCTCATGTACTCTTCTTCCTATGAACTTCAGTCTTGCTTATCTTCATTTTGTACCTTCTGCCTGTATGTTATGTTTGAATCACTGTTAGAAGTTGTTAAAGGCCTATCCCTCCTTCAAAGTAATTATCAGATTGAACTAATTGCCTTTTTGATAAAAAATGATTTACATGCTGAATATCGAGCTATAATTTCCTCCAAAGGAGCAGTGGCTATTTTAATTCTGAATACTTAATACAATTTTTCTCTTGTTTTCTTCTTTTTTTTAAACCTTTACTTTCAATCTTAGAATGAATAGTATAAGTTTCAAAGTAGAAGAGAAACAAGAGCTAGGCAATTGAGGTAAAGTGACCTGCTCCGGGTCACTCAAGTAGGAAGAGTCTGAGGCCAGGTGTGAACCCAGACCTCCTGTCTTCAAGACTTGTTCTTTATCCACTGAGCCACCTACCTGTCCCTATTCTTTCTTCAAAGAAGATCCCATAGAAATATAGAGTATCCAAATGGTTAGTGTAATTGTAATTTTTAACTACTCAAATAACTATTTTAATAGTTTAATATTGCACCAAGACTTTTGAGAAACATTGTATGATCTATCAAGACACCATCTTGCCAAAAAGATCCCAGGTACAAGAATAGTTGGAAAGTATTAGGAAAAAGAAAGGACTTTTTTCACAATGCAGTTAGAATATTTTCCAGAATTTAAGATAAAAATGTTAGTAATAGATGGACTGTACCCTGTGCTAGTGTTCTCATGTGATTCCATGCTTGTGCTATTAGAACAAACTATCCCATATAAAGACACACATTTTAGATCTATGTCCCATCTTGATATTCCATCTTTTGACTCTATGTTTTGGCAGTAGTCATGCCCTATGCCTGGAGTACATATATTGCAGAAGACAAGTTAGGCACTTAAATGTTTGTTTAATAATAGTGAAGATGGTGCACGATCTAGAGATCTTGCAGTGGGAGTAGAGATTCATAAACTTGTGCACAATTGGCTAGGAGAAGAGATGATAGTCCTGAGGTAAACATTATCTTCAAATAATTGAAGGCTATTTATGAGAACAGAAGACTTATTCTGTTGGATTGAGAATGTGGAACCAGGCCCATCTAGTGGAAGTTGCAGAGATAGTTTTACTTGGTATAAGGGGGTAAAAACCTTCCTAATAACTGAAACTATTGAAAAATGGAATAGCCTGCTTCAGTTCTTCACTAATGGAAATCTTCAAATGTAAGAGAGGACAGGATAAAATCTGACGGAAAGTCAATTTTAAATGATATATTGAATGAGGAAAGGAGAGTGTTGGAGTTCAATTTGTAAAGAGCTTTAAGTGGTAGGTTGTATATTTTGAACTGTACTTTATTGTATATCAGTTGAGGAATTACTGAAGGGTATTTTTTTGCTTGTTTTAAAAAGGAAATGGCATGATCAAGAAGTTCTATTTACAAAATTATTCAGAGAATAGGACAAAGGATAGACTTGAGAAGGGAGAGATTATAGATGGGAAGACTGTTAGGATGCTATTAAAAATGCAGGCACTTTTTGGTGAAAAGTTTAACTTTAATGGCAGTAAAGTAGACAAGGTAATTACTTTACAATATTATGGAGAGAGAATTGATAGGACTTTCATGTTGGATAGTCAGAGGTCCTGGCTGTGAGGGTAAGGGAAATGAGAGTCAAAGATTAAAGATGACTGACTGGATAAATCAAAGAAGGACAGAAATAGATTGCAGAAGTATAAATTCTGGGTAAAGTTGATGAGTTTGGTTTTAGACACCAGAAGTTTGGGGAGTATATATCTGAGGGTATATCTGCCAACTATTTATCTGGCAGATGAAAATTCAAGACTAGAATGATAGGGAGAAGTTTGGTTTAAGTATATAGATTGAGGTATCATCTGAAGAGAAGGATTTGTAGAAGTTGAGTGGATGAAGCTGCCACATTCAATATCATAAGCAGAGAAGAAAAGATGGCCAAATGTATAGAGCTTTGCAGAACACCTATCTGTTAGGCAGATAGCCAGGAAGTGAGGAATAAGTGGATAAGGATGAATTGGAAACAGATATGTAGGTTATTATCTGAAGTTTAACAGTTTAGCAGAGGAGACAAATTGGATTATAGCTTGAAAGGGTTAGCAAGGTTAAATGGATACCTGACCATGTTTCCAGACTTAGATCATCTAAAGACAGAGAAGAAATGTACCTGAGAGAAAGGAAGACTCCAGAAGCATAGTTATGAAGGAAAAAGGAGAGTATGAAAGCATAATTTGAGTTGTTACCCTTTAAAAGAAGAAAGACCATCTCATCTTTTGAGGCCAGATGAAACAATGAGATGGAGAAGAGTTTCAGAGAAAGAAGAGGGAAGTTGAGGAAATTCCTATCAGATGTCTTCTTTCTTTCAGGTAATAATGCCATATAAGACAAATGTTTGGCTCTTTTGAAAGACTATATTCAGTTTTTTCATAGTAATGATAACAGATAGTATTTATATATTGTTTTAATGTTTGCATAGCATAAGCCTAAAGCTTAAAGAAACAGCAGAGGACATTTATTCCAACTCCTTCATTTTTCAATTAAGAAAATCCAGTTGAGGAAGGTCCTGTATTTTCATTCTAATTGTGAATATCCAGAAGAGGAAATTTCCTCTACAAATGTAGCTTGGCACCTTCTCTGCAACTTGCAGTTTTAGAGAGTTTTTATTTAATTAAAATGTATTAAGTTGTTGGTTTTTTACATCAAAATTCCCACATAACTTCTTCCCTCCCATTCTCCCCTCCCTATGCCAGAGAAGGCATAATTTGACAAAAAGATATATGTGTAAATGTAATTGTCTTGCTTATTTCTATTTATCAGTTCTTTCTCTTGAGGTTGACATTCACAATTATTTTTTAAACATTCCTGTTTCTGTACAATGTCTTTTATTTAAGCTCATTTGATTCTTTATAATTTCATATAGGTCTCTTTCAATGTTCTTCCAAAAACAATCTGTTCATCATTTCTTATGGTGAAGTAGTATTCCATTGCAATCATATGCTATAACTCAAGTTGACTGGAGCACTAAGGAGTTAACTTCCTTGCACACTGTCAGGAATCTAGCATGCCAAGTCTAAAACAAACACATTCCCGGCTCTATATTCATTATGGTTATAAATAAAAACAAACTATATAAAAGGTAATTTTATGGAAAAGAACAAAATTGAAGGTTGGAGGGATAATGAGAATAATTACATGGGGACAGCATTTTCATTGATATTTTAAAGAAGATCGCGATTTTTAGAGATAGATATAGGCAATGAGGAGCAATCTATGGAATGACCTAGGCACAGGGGATATGTTGAATATTAAAAATAATGAATAATCCAGTTTGACTGAACTGTATAATGTGTACAGTGTGTAATAACTCTGGAAAGGTAGCCTAGAATTTACCTTTCTGAGGGTGTTGCATGCCAAACAAAGAAATTTGTATTTGATCCTTGAATTAATAGAGCATCATTGGAGCTTTTTGCATAGAGATATGGATAGACTTATGCTTCAGTAATATCACTCTGGCAGTTCTGTAGAGTATGATGAAGAGAGGGAAAGATGAGTCAGGGAGACCACTAAGGTTATTGCTGTAGTCCAGGTTAGAGGTGAGAAAAGCCTGAACGATATTAATGGAGAAAAGGGGAAAAATGAGATAAATTATAAAAGGATAAGGAAGAGTGATCCATTGGAGCAAGCTGCATATTATGCTTTAAGGAAAAATAGATTCCTAGGCAAATGAACTATATGCAAATCCTGCCTTTATCCTACTTGGTAACCTTGGGCAAAATCACAAGCCTCTTTAAGTCTCTTGTTTTTTAAGGGTGAAATAAAGGAGTTGGAGCAGATGCCTTATAAGGCCCTTTCCAGCTTGAAATATGTAATCCTATCAGTCAAGGTCACTAACTGATTAGATATAAATGTGGAGTAGAGGGAGTAAGGAAGAGATGAGAATCAAGACTCAAGGATGAATCCAGAGTTATCAGCCTAGGCTATAGAAAGGATGGTAATGTATTCAAAAGAAAAACAAATTTAGAAAAAGTTCATGTTTTAAGGAAAAGAGACACCCTTTGGAACATGTGGAGGAAAAGTTTACAGGACATGTACTTCTGTCCAATAGGCATTTGGCAATATGGAACTGGTATTCAGGGGAGAGAATATTGCTAGAAATAGAGAACAAGGCTCTCTATGTACATGGTATTTGTGCCCAGTGAATTTACATACAGATAGGGTCAATAGAAAGAACAGAAGAGGGACCAGTAAAGAAACTTATGGGATTATTCAAAATTAGGAAGTGGAGTATAGATGATGGGATTATACAGAGGGAAAGGGAAGAACCAAGAGAGATCATGATTTTTAAGGAGACAGATCATCATGGTTTCATATTTTTCTCTATCATCCAGGAGAAGAATGGAGAACATGAATAGGAAGGGTTGTCCCAGTTATAGTGATAAGACAGAAGGTTAAAAACATGAAATAGTCTGAATAGCAGAGAAAACATTAATTTGATTATGTTAGGGGAAAAAGGATTTTTGGTCAATTATATTAAAAGGTGGTCACCAGGGGAAAAATCCCCAAAGGAATAACTTCAAGTCAAAATTGACTTTTATGGAAATTTATTTACAATTGAGAAGAGGTAGAAGGAATAAGGAAATAAGAATCTAACACAGTAGGTAAATTACTAAGATCCTCTAATTAATCCAGGTAGATCTAATTAACCCAAGCCCAGAGTCAGAGGGCCAGAGGCCCTGAGGGGGTCGGTGGAGGCCAGAGGCAAATGAAGCAAAAGCTTCAGTCACAGAGGCTCTATTAAAGGCAAGTTCCTTAAGAGAAGTTCAGGATGATTCAGTCTTTAAACTCACCATGTGGAATTCCAAAGAAGATATTAAGAGCAGCCTCACCAAGGTCTCAGCATCCCAGCCAGCACTCCTCCAAGGACCAGAAGAGCTAGAAGACTGAGCCCAGCTGACTGAGGTCTCTTTTTAAAGGGTTCACTTCCTGTGTCTCCCTCCTAGTTTGTGTGTCCAATCACAACAGATTAATCACAACACAACTCTTAAGACTGCCTAGGGAGCAGTCAGTAGACTCTGATTTGTCACCCACCCTAGCACAGGTGGGTTACAGACCTCCCAAAATTGAAGGTGTTCTCACCTTTGGTGATTAAATCTATTGATGGGCAGTGTAGACTTAATCTAATTATCACAATTGACAACTTCAAATTCAGTTTCAAAAAGGAGTTGTGAGCAAGAGTGAATAATTGAAATTAATAAGAGTGTGCTATTAGTGGAGTTGTGAGAGTGTTCAGTCAATGTAGAAAGCAACTTGGAAGTATGACCAAATATTACTAAATTGTGCATACTAGTTGATCCAGGAATAATACTACTTTTTATCTATACTCCAAAGAGATCAAAGAAAGAATAAAGGGATGCAGATATGAAAAAAAATATAGCATTTCTTGTAGTGGTAAAGAACTGAAAAGGAATGACTGAACAATATATGATAAATGAACATTATGAATACTAATGTGTTCTGAGAAATGATGAAGAGGATGGTTTCAGAGAAACCTAGAAGATTTCTATAAACTGATATAGAATGAAGTGAGCAGAAACAGGTCAATTTATATAATAGTTTTGTAAAACAATCCACTTAGACAGAAACTATAATCAACTCAGTGACCAATGATGATTCCAGATGATTCATGATGAAACAGGCCATTCACCAAATGATAGAGAGGTGATAAACTCAGAATGCAGACTGAGGCATATTTTTTTGAAGATCAGTGTGAAAAGTTGTTTTGCTTAACTCTATAAATTTGTAATAGAAATTTGAGGACAATTGGGTGGCATATCTAGACCTTAGTCTTAGTTACAGAAAGACCTGAGTTCCAATCTGATCTCAAATACTAACTGTGTGGCCTTTGGCAAGTCTTCTGTTCTATGTGGACGACTTCTATTTGCTTCAGTTTCCTAAACTTAAAAAGGGGATGATGATGATGATGATAATAATAATAATAATAATAATACCTATCTTCCAGCATTGTTATAAGGATCAAATAAAGTAACATTTGTAAAGCACTTGATACACCATGCGCACTTAATAAATGTTTTTCTTCTTGCCTTCCTTCTTGCTTTCTCAGTGGAAAACCTGGAGTTAGAATGGAAAGCAGGCAGATCCTCATTTGAAAAAATAATTAAAAATAACAAAGAAATATGGGTTGGCTTTCTCTCAACAAGTACTACACAAAAGACCTAGCAAACATATAAAAATTAAGTCACATAATTGTGTGTGAGCAGGAAACTATAAAAACAAGGAAGTTGTGGAGAAAGTGGAGTGATATGAATCTCACTTTCATCTAAACTAGTCAAAGGAGGAAAGATTATATATTTACACTGTTAGATGCAGAAATATATTTTATTGAATAGAGAAACAAAAGTAAATAGAGATAGACAAGCACTGGGAATAAGGATGAGGATAGATTCAGAGAAGGATTATTCATAAACAAAATGAACTCTAACCACGTAGGTTGAATCACAAAGGAGTCTCAAAGAAAAGAAATAACAATGTAAGAATTAGTGACCTGGCTTTGGGTGAAAGAAAGAAGGGAAATGGAGTAGAAATAGATTGTGTCAAATCAAGAGAGCTAGTACATATACTTTCATACTCTTTAACTACATCTCTGTAAATATGAGGGTGGGAACCAAAGAGAAGGATAAATATAAGAGACAAGATTAGAGGAAATGTTAGATTAGTCATAGAGAAAAAGAAACACTCAAAAATATAACAGTGGGGCAACTTTCTGTAACTCTTTGAGACTAAGACAAATCTACCAAAAATAAAAAGAAGTTAAAGACCTGAGTAAAATTTTTGAAAAGTTAGGTGTGATAAACTTCTGGAGAGTATTGAAATGAAATACCTAGAAGCCTGAATAATCTTCACATGTCCCTTGTTAAGATTAAAATTCTCTGGAGACTATATCTTAATTTATAATTATTAAATAATTAAAAGAGGGCTGGAGAAAAATAAGGCACCAGCCACATGTGGCCCAGCCTTAGCAGCATCCTTCCAGCTTTACAGCCAGGCCTCAGGTGCATTGGTGCTCCCCTACCAAGCCCTGAGCCCAATCCTGTGTGTGCCAGGGATCTTCTAGACAGACCTGAGCCAGCTCCCTGACACTGGCCCTCCTAGCTGCCTCCACCAAGCCAACTGCATAGCCAGACTATGTGCCACCTGCTCTGTCCTCAGTTCTAAAGCCAAAGAGCCCTACTTCCTTCCCTTCTTTCAATTTGCATTCTTCATGAAGTCCCTTTCCAAAGCCCCTCCAATTGGAGAACTCTGTCCTTACTCTGGACAGGACTTCCTTACCCAAGGGTGTTATTCAGGGCAAGAGACACAGGCCATGACTAAAGAAAATTGCCATACCAAAAGAGGAAGAGAAGCATGACAAAAAGGGGAATATGATCCTCTAGTCTAATTTCTGTGCCATATAAGAGTCATGGGAATAGCAAGCTGGAGTCAGAGCAAAGTAAGAATATTCTACACAAAAGATGTCCTATCAAGAAAAGAAAAAAATCAGAAAAAGTCTTCCTTAGTCTTAATTGCTCTTCTGATTTCCCCTGAGACAGCTCTCCCCACCTTGACACTGCCATATACCCTCTCCATAAGGGCTGTTAACATCCATGATCAGTAGCTTATTAGCACTCCCTTTGTAAATTATCTGGAATCATACTCAAATATCAGTTGGGGTGCCATAAGATTTAATCACAAATAGTATGTTTTAGTAGTCTAAGTTTTGGGGTATTATAAAAGGGAATTCTTTGTTTTCTTTGAGTTTAGATTTGTGAAAGGGAATCCCTTATTCTCTTTACCTAATTAGAGCAAACACTTTGGTTAACAATAACTTAAATACTCCTACTTAGTACCTACCTAGATTGTGAAGAGAGGATTAACTCTCCTTTGTTTACATTTTGATTGAATCAATAAAAGCTTGAACTAGGTGGAGGAGCTTGCAAACCATTTAGAGAATTCACACTCTCAGAAACTCAATCAGCCAAGAATCTGTGAACCCTTTTGATGAGTACCAACATGGGTATAGAGTATGTTCTATTTGTCTATGAACCCTAATAATAACATTATCCTTAGTCTAATCGTCAGAAGAGGGAACAAAAGAGGAAAATGCAAAAAGGCTTAATGCTGAGAAGAAAATAGCATAAATGAGGGTAGCAATTTTGGGGTAATTTGATTGGCATGGCACTGAATAAATTAATTTAGGAATAATTGTCATTTTTATGATATTGGTTCAGCCACCCAAGAGCAATTAATGTTTTTCCAGTTGTTTGTGTGAAAAGTGTTCTGTGGTTGTGATCATATAGTTCTTGAGCTCTTCTTGGCAGATAGATTCACAGATACTTTATATTGTTTACTGTTATTTTAAATAGGATTTGTCTATTTTTTGCTGTTGGATTTTATTGGCGGTATAGAAAGATGATTTTTGTATTTATTTTATATACTGAAACTTTGCTAAAATTGTTTTGATTAATTTTTTGGTTGATTCTTTAGGTATACCAACATATTATTTGCAAAAAGTTTTTATTTTTTCATTGCCTCTTCTAATTCCCTAAATTTCTTCTCTTATTACTACAGTATATTTTTAGTAAAATACTGAATAGTAGTGGTGAAAATAGGCAGTCTTCTTTTATTTTTATCTCATTGGGAAGGCTTCTAGCTTATCCCCATTATTGATAATGGTTGGTGATGGTTTAAGACAGCTGCTATTTATCATTTTGAGGAATGTTCCATTTATTCCAGTGTTCTTGAATATCTTTTTTTTTATTCTCTAGTATCTTTAATAAGAATGAGTGTTGTATTTTATCAAAAGCTTTTTCTACATGTATTGAAATAATCATATGGCTTCTGTTGGTTTTGTTATTGATATGGTCAATCATGCTGATAGTTTTCTAATACTGAATCATCCTTGTATTCTTTTTATAAAATCCATCTGGTCATAGTGTATGCTCTTTGTAATATATTAGTATAATTCCTGTTAGTGTTTTGTTTAAGATTTCTGCATCAATATTAATAAGGGATATCGGTCTATAGTTTTCTTGCTTTGTTTTTGTTCTTCTGTGTTTAGATATCAACAGAATATTTTTGTCATGAAAGGAATTTGTTAGAGTTTCTCCCACAGCTATTTTCCCAAGTAGTTAATATATTATTGAAACTCATATCTTTAATCTAAAATATGTTTGATAGCGTTCACCTGTGGATCCATCTGTCCCTTGGACTTTTTTTCTAAGAGAATTCATTAATTCCTTGTTTACTTTCTTGTTCTGAGATTGTTTTATTTAAGTATTCTATTTCTTCTTCTATTAACCTCAGACATTCATATTTCTCTAAATACTCATCTATTTTACCTTGACAATCAGTTTTATTGGCATATAACTGGGCAGAATAACTCTTAATAATTGTTTTTATTTCCTCTTTATTGGTTATAGATGCAAATTTTTACCATGAATGTTGAAAATGTCCAAAAATTATTCACCAGGAGCAAGTTGTATTTATACCAAGGATGTAATGATTTATATAAATAACTATATAAAAATGATAAAAAATCACTATATTATTGACATAGAAAAAGGTATTAGCAAAATTAAGTATTCATTCTTTCTAAATACTTTGAAATCATATCTATCTATTTAATATGATCAAAAGTATGTGTCAAAACCAAAAAGCTAATATTGTATACAATGGAAAAATACTAGAAGTCTTCACAGTAAATACAGGGACAAGGCAAGGCTAACCCCTCTTCCCATTATTTGGCATGAATCTAGGAATACTGCAATAGTAATGCTTTTAAGAGAGGAGAAAAACAATACAAACACAAACACAGGCAAAGAATGAATGAAATTATCCTTATTTCCAGATAACATGATATTTTGCTTAGAAGAGCTGAGAACAAATCAGCAAAATGACTATAGAGAATTAATAGCTTCTATACGGTTGAAAGATAAAACAATTATGCAAAATGATTAAAATTTCTATAAACAATAAAAACCAACAGAAAATAATCCAAATAGACATCCCGTTTAAAGTTGAGACAAAATGCACAAAATACTTACTAAGCACCTAAGACATTTTTTAGATGATCATCATATACTATTATATCACAGTTAGCTCTGGCTGTATATGAAAAACTATATAGTATAGTGAAAGAAATGTTCAACTTGGGGTGCCGAACTTTTTATGAATCACCTTAATTCACATTTGCTATTCAGTAGCTGTCTGAACCTGGAAAAATTATGTAACTATCTTGGGCATCAGTTTCCCTATTTTGAAAATCAGGACATTGGACTAAAGAACCTATTAAGGTGTTGAATAAATATGTGATACTGTATAACTTGAACCTAAAGGATAACACGATGTTTTTTATTGGAAGCAAATGTTTGGAGGTACCTTTCATAATTATAGCTAGAAAAAGAAAATTTTAATAAAACATGCTTAGATTCTGGGAAATTTTATAGATGTCTGACCCCTCAAATGTGGTCATAAATAAAATGCTCCAACCCAGTTACTCTATTTGCTCTATCTATTTGCATGTGATATAGCTATTTTTAGAGAAGCCCTATCCAGTATAGTTGAGAACCAAATCAGAAGTTGAGGCCATGAACAAATATTGAAACTTTTCTTCTTTGTATGAGATGATTACCAGTAGTTCAAGGGAAAGTTTCTCAGCAGACTGTCTCACATTATTAGGATCAGACTTTGATCACTATGACAAGAAGCCAAATGCCAGTCAAGGAACTATTTTGATTCTCCCTCTACATTGCCTATTTGTTGCTTTTACCCACATATGCAATTATAATATTCCACAATTTCTTCTTGTTTCTCTGTCAAACAATGTTCTAGAGCACCTTTGTTTAATTAATTCATTTTAAAGGTAAAGTAATTGAGACTTAGGGAGGTTACATGATTTCTAAAGGTCACGTAGTTATTCTGTGAGATATAGGAGTTTTCAGAGGTATTGAAGATACTGAATTTGGTATTTTAACTTAAGAACTAATCTGCTTTTTTCTTCACCTGATGTTATTAGCAGAAGTTTGGGGGAAATGAATCAATGAAGATATCAGCTGACAACTGCAAAAGAAATTAGATACAAAAAGATTCAGTTACTTATTCTGAATAGGATGATTTCAGAACAATTCATTAGGAAAAAGTTGAAAATTATTACCTGACAATTTTTTAAAGAACTGAAATCTAACTTTGTTTAAATATAATTTCAGTGACAAAAATTTTAGAATCTCACTTTCACATCTTGTCATTAATCAGTTCAGCAAGCCACTTCCTAGCCTGTTTAAATCCTGCCAAAAGGTACATGTATTCCTCCTCCCCTATATTTCCTTTGTGTCCATCTTCCTTTATTGGAAGTATCGTATGGTCATAAATGAGATAAAACTATTGCAGACACTTGACTTTTAAAGTCTTTCTCTGGGATGACTTTCTCTTGAATGATTAACAATAAGTCTAGTTTAATTAGAAACCTCTTATCTGTGGGAAGTACTAGTAAAAACTTTTAGACCAGTATTTTTGACATGAGAGTCTGTGTTCATATGTGTTATCATCAAATGATTTGACTGCATTCAATTGATATCAGACATTAAGAACAAACAGACGGTTAATTTGAGGGAGTTTTGAACAAATGCAATTAATCAACTACACTTGTTTGATGCTATACCTTAACACTTGTTCATGGTCATCTTATTTTTAAATTAAAAATATTTGGGGTATTTTTAAAAGTTTCTATTATGATAAGAGATATTTTCTTCTCATTATTTCTGCTAATAATAACATACTCAATGTTTCCCACTCAGCCCTCAAGAGAAAAATAAGTTGCTAAGATATTATGAGAATTCATGATGTCATTCAAACTTCTAAAAAAAGAAATAAGAATTTTGTCATTGGCATTTATAATTCTTTTTGACAAATTCTAAAACACAACATTTGGGGTAGAAACATACAAAACTGTTCATATTCTGTCAAAGCACTCTGTCTAAAGTAGCTGAAATACATCAAGAAGCAGATTAAACAATTGTAATAAAAGGGGTCAATAAAGGTCAAGTAGTAGTCAATAAAGGTTAATTATTCATTAATTATTAAAGGCAGAAAACTCCAACTTTTCTTCTAGCCATGCAGCAATTTATTCCTTTCTCATTATAATAGAACATGATCCACAATATTTAATCTAAAATAGTCCTGTTGAAAATAAGACTATTATATCAAATGGTCATATAAAAACCATTGTGATAACTTAGCCATACTTTTCTCTCACTTGACTATTCTGAGCAATGATAAGCACATCTTTTTTTCTTCTTTCAATCTCTAAATTTAATTAAATTTCCCTTCTATCACATGTAAAAACAGTTTCCAACATTTTAAAATAAATTTGAGTCTTAAATTCTTCCCTTTCACCTTTTTCCTCCATTGAGATGATAAGCATTCTGAGTTAGATTTTACATGTGAAATCATGTAGAACCATTTTTTCCATATTAATCCTTCTGTGGAAAGAAAGAAAAAAAATAAGAAAGTAAAGAAGAAAAGTTCACTTTTGCCTGGATTAATATTCTATCAATTCTTTCTCTAGGAGGAGGGAGCATTTTTCATATTGAGTCCTTTGAGATTATTTTGAATGATAGTATTGTAGAGAATGGCGAAGTAATTCACAGTTGTTCATTGTAAAGTATTCCTGTCATGGCACAATGTTTCCCTGGTTCTGATTATTTCACTCTGCTTCAATTAATGTAAGTCTTTCCAGTTTTTTTCTGAGCTGCTCCTGCTCATCACTTCTTACAGCAAAATAATATCCCATTACAATCATATACTATAATTTAGCCATTCCCAAATTGATGGGTAGCACCTCACTTTCCAATTCCTTTCCCTCACAAAAATAACTTCTTTAAATATTTTTGTACATATAGGTCTTTTCTTTTTTTTTATTGTTATTTATCTCTTTGGTATACAAAGCTAGTAATGATATTGCTGGTTCAAAGGGTATGTATTGTTTTGTAGTCCTTCAGGCATAGGTACAAATAGCTCTCCAGAACGTTTGAATTCTTTTATGAATCCCCACAATAGTGCATTAGTATCTCAGTTTTCCCAAATCCCCTCCAAGTTTTGTCATTTTCTTTTTCTGGCATAATAAGTATAAAGTAGTAACTCAGTTGTTTTAATTTACATGAGATATTTCAAATTTTCTTCTATCTTTTTATTCTTTTGACCTTGCTTGCTTGTCTCTTGATGACTCATGAAGTCATTAGCTTCCACTTGACCAATTCTAATTTTTTAAGGCATGAGCTTTTGTACCTCTTTTTCATTCAGCCAATCCTACTTTTAAAGGGTTTTTTCCCTCAGGGAATTTTTTGTATTTCTTTTTCTGCCTTTTAAGTTTTCTTTAGTGCATTTTTGTATATCTTTTTCCATCTGATCAATTCTACTTTTTAAATAGTTTTTCTTTTCAGTGAATTTCTGTGCCTCTTTTAAGAAATGACCTGTTATGTTTCTTGAGGTATTACTTTCTTTAGTATTTTTTGTGCCTACTTTTATAAGTTATTGACTCCTTTTTCATGATTTTCCTATTCATTCTCCTTTATTTTCCCAAGTTTTCTTCTTACTTATGTGATTTTAAAATCCTTTTGGAACTTTTACATTAATTCTCTTTGGGCTAGAAAGCAATTCATTTTTTTCTTAAAGGTTTTGGATGGAGCAGTATTGACTTTGATGTCTTCTTAGTGTTAACATCTTCTACCAAAGTAACTTTTATGTTGAGTTTCCTTCTTTTTTCTTTTTCTTTCTTTCTTTCTTTCTTTCTTTCTTTCTTTCTTTCTTTCTTTCTTTCTTTCTTTCTTTCTTTCTTTCTCTCTTTCTTTCTTTCT